>NW_026266231.1:0-44675 GCF_025860055.1 Xyrauchen texanus
ATCAGGTATTGCTGGATTTCAGTTGTGTTAGCTAACCAGTCAGTACTATTTTCTGCGCAGAGATATGTGATTTGTTACTCGGTTGCTAGGGTAACCCCATGTGGTTGCTAGGCAGTTACCATAGTGATACTAATCAAGTGCTCCTTGCCATCCTGAGTTGAAATAAGTCAACCCGGAAGTCTGTACGTTTTTCTGATGCAGAGATATGTGATTTGTTACTCGGTTGCTAGGGTAAGCCTCATGTGGTTGCTAGGCAGTTACCATAGTGATACTAATGAAGTGTCCTTGCCATCCTGAGTTGAAATAAGTCAACCCAGAAGTCTCTACGTTTTTGTGATGCAGAGATATGTGATTTGTTACTTTCGGTTGCTAGAGGTAACCCCATCTGGTTGCTAGGCAGTTACCATAGTGATACTAATGAAGTGTCCTTGCCATCCTGAGTTGAAATAAATCAACCGAAGTCTCTACGTTTTTCTGATGCAGAGATATGTGATTTGTTACTTTCGGTTGCTAGGGTAAGCCCATGTGGTTGCTAGGCAGTTACCATAGGTGATACTAATACATGTGCTCCTTGCCATCCTGAGTGAAATAAGTCAACCCGAAGTCTGTAGTGTTTTCTGGTGCAGAGATATGTGATTTGTTACTTTCGGTTGCTAGGGTAACCCCATCTGGTTGCTAGGCAGTTACCATATTGATACTAATGAAGTGTCCTTGCCATCCTGGTTGAAATAAATCAACCCGGAAGTCTGTACTCTTTTCTGGTGCAGAGATATGTGATTTGTTTCTCGGTTGCTAGGGTAACCCCATCTGGTTGCTAGGCAGTTACCATAGTGATAGTAATCAAGTGTCCTTGCCGATCCTGAGTGAAATAAATCAACCCGGAAGTCTGTACTGTTTTTCTGGTGCAGAGATATGTGATTTGTTTCTCGGTTGCTAGGGTAACCCCATCTGGTTGCTAGGCAGTTACCATAGTGATAGTAATCAAGTGTCCTTGCCATCCTGAGTGAAATAAATCAACCCGGAAGTCAGTACTATTTTCTGGTGCAGAGATATGTGATTTGTTACTTTCGGTTGCTAGGGTAACCCCATCTGGTTGCTAGGCAGTTACCATAGTGATAGTAATCAAGTGTCCTTGCCATCCTGATTGAAATAAGTCAACCCAGAAGTATCTACGTTTTTCTGATGCAGAGATATGTGATTTGTTACTTTCGGTTGCTAGGGTAACCCCATGTGGTTGCTAGGCAGTTACCATATTGATACTAATGAAGTGTCCTTGCCATCCTGGTTGAAATAAATCAACCTGGAAGTCTGTACTCTTTTCTGGTGCAGAGATATGTGATTTGTTTCTCGGTTGCTAGGGTAACCCCATCTGGTTGCTAGGCAGTTACCATAGTGATAGTAATGAAGTGTCCTTGCCATCCTGAGTGAAATAAATCAACCCGGAAGTCAGTACTATTTTCTGGTGCAGAGATATGTGATTTGTTACTTTCGGTTGCTAGGGTAACCCCATCTGGTTGCTAGGCAGTAATCATAGTGATACTAATCAAGTGTCCTTGCCATCCTGATTGAAATAAGTCAACCCGGAAGTCTCTACGTTTTTCTGATGCAGAGATATGTGATTTGTTACTTTCGGTTGCTAGGGTAAGCTCATGTGGTTGCTAGGCAGTTACCATAGTGATACTAATGAAGTGTCCTTGCCATCCTGATTGAAATAAGTCAACCCGGAAGTCTCTACGTTTTTCTGATGCAGAGATATGTGATTTGTTACTTTCGGTTGCTAGGGTAACCCCATCTGGTTGCTAGGCAGTTAACATAGTGATACTTATCAAGTGTCCTTGCCATCCTGATTGAAATAAGTCAACCCGGAAGTCTCTATGTTTTTGTGATGCAGAGATATGTGATTTGTTACTTTCGGTTGCTAGGGTAAGCCCATCTGGTTGCTAGGCAGTTACCATAGTGATACTAATGAAGTGTCCTTGCCATCCTGATTGAAATAAGTCAACCCGGAAGTCTCTACGTTTTTCTGATGCAGAGATATGTGATTTGTTACTTTCGGTTGCTAGGGTAACCCCATCTGGTTGCTAGGCAGTTAACATAGTGATACTTATCAAGTCTCCTTGCCATCCTGATTGAAATAAATCAACCCAGAAGTCTCTCTGATTTTCTGGTGCAGAGATATAGTTACTGCTAAGCGGTTGCTAGGGTACTCTGTGTAGTTGCTAGGGAGTGGCTTGGCAGCTGCCAATCATGAATCTCCAAAGGCTGCTTGTCAGTATGAATGATATAAACCAACTCCCATGCCTCTGTGACATTCAGAATGGAAGATATCCCTCTATGGATTTTTGGTTGTTAAGGTGCTTTCGACAATGGTTGCTAGGGAGGGGCTAGGAAGTGTTGAAGTGATGCATGATTGGCTGTTTGCTGTCGAGTCAAGCGAGACCACCCTTGTGTTTCTATGACACTTCTATCCGGAGATATCCCTTTGATCTTTTTCAATAGAAGTCTATGGGACTTGTTGCTAAGGTGCTCTTAATGGTTGCTAGGGCGTGGCTTGATAGCTTCACAATGATCCAGAGAGACTGATTGGTTGTCTGAGTAAAATGAGCCCACCCCTGCGTCTCTATGACACTGTGATCCAGAGCTATGTTCAATACAAATCCCTATGCCTTTTTCATTTCATGGGCAGTCCTACACCATTATAAGTCAATTGGGGCATTTTTGGGCAGCTCCTGCCCCCCAGGAGTGCAACTTTTACCCCATATTGAGGTATGCTCTTACAGAGCCTGCCAGCCTCTTCAAATGTGGCAAATCACTGCGTTTCTCTGAAATCCTAAGCTTGGAGCTGTGGCGCGTCAAAGTTTGTCTCAATGTTAAGTCTATGGGATTTTTAGGCGCTTTTTTGCCCCTGGGGCAAATACCGTACCCGATAAACATAAAAGTCATAGCACACGTGTCCTCAATAGGCGTTCGATTTGACACCTCATTAGGTGGGTCTCACGCAAGCGGTCTTGGGGCGAGTTAGGTGCGAAGTTTTGTTAAGAGATATAAAAATAAAAATAAAAATAAAAATAAAAGTATAACTAGATAGGTACATTTCCTGAAGAAAATGTGAGTGGTGCTTGCCGTGGCAAAACTAGATCAAACAGCATGTTGTAACTTGAAAAGAAAAAAAATTATGGTCATAAATAAATCAGCCCAGAAGTCTATGCGATTTTCTGGTGCAGAAATATGTGATTTTTACTTTCGGTTGCTAGGGTAAGCCCATGTGGTTGCTATGCAGTTACCAAGGTAATACAATACATGGCTCCTTTCCATCCTGAGTGAAATAAGTCAACCCGGAAGTCTGTAGTGTTTTCTGGTGCAGAGATATGTGATTTGTTACTTTCGGTTGCTAGGGTAACCCCATCTGGTTGCTAGGCAGTTACCATATTGATACTAATGAAGTGTCCTTGCCATCCTGGTTGAAATAAATCAACCCGGAAGTCTGTACTCTTTTCTGGTGCGAGATATGTGATTTGTTTCTCGGTTGCTAGGGTAACCCCATCTGGTTGCTAGGCAGTTACCATAGTGATAGTAATCAAGTGTCCTTGCGATCCTGAGTGAAATAAATCAACCCGGAAGTCTGTACTCTTTTCTGGTGCAGAGATATGTGATTTGTTTCTCGGTTGCTAGGGTAACCCCATCTGGTTGCTAGGCAGTTACCATAGTGATAGTAATCAAGTGTCCTTGCGATCCTGAGTGAAATAAATCAACCCGGAAGTCAGTACTATTTTCTGGTGCAGAGATATGTGATTTGTTACTTTCGGTTGCTAGGGTAACCCCATCTGGTTGCTAGGCAGTTACCATAGTGATAGTAATCAAGTGTCCTTGCCATCCTGATTGAAATAAGTCAACCGCTGAGAAGTATCTGTACGTCTGACTTTTGCTGAGTGCCAGAGATATTGTGATTTGTTATCTTCTCAGGTGTTGCTAGGGTAACCCCATCTGGTTGCTAGGCAGTTACCATAGTGATAGTAATGAAGTGTCCTTGCCATCCTGAGTGAAATAAATCAACCCGGAAGTCAGTACTATTTTCTGGTGCAGAGATATGTGATTTGTTACTCGGTTGCTAGGGTAACCCCATCTGGTTGCTAGGCAGTAATCATAGTGATACTAATCAAGTGTCCTTGCCATCCTGATTGAAATAAGTCAACCCGGAAGTCTCTACGTTTTTCTGATGCAGAGATATGTGATTTGTTACTTTCGGTTGCTAGGGTAAGCTCATGTGGTTGCTAGGCAGTTACCATAGTGATACTAATGAAGTGTCCTTGCCATCCTGATTGAAATAAGTCAACCCGGAAGTCTCTACGTTTTTCTGATGCAGAGATATGTGATTTGTTACTTTCGGTTGCTAGGGTAACCCCATCTGGTTGCTAGGCAGTTAACATAGTGATACTTATCAAGTGTCCTTGCCATCCTGATTGAAATAAGTCAACCGGAAGTCTCTATGTTTTTGTGATGCAGAGATATGTGATTTGTTACTTTCGGTTGCTAGGGTAAGCCCATCTGGTTGCTAGGCAGTTACCATAGTGATACTAATGAAGTGTCCTTGCCATCCTGATTGAAATAAGTCAACCCGGAAGTCTCTACGTTTTTCTGATGCAGAGATATGTGATTTGTTACTTTCGGTTGCTAGGGTAACCCCATCTGGTTGCTAGGCAGTTAACATAGTGATACTTATCAAGTCTCCTTGCCATCCTGATTGAAATAAATCAACCCAGAAGTCTCTCTGATTTTCTGGTGCAGAGATATAGTTACTGCTAAGCGGTTGCTAGGGTACTCTGTGTAGTTGCTAGGGAGTGGCTTGGCAGCTGCCAATCATGAATCTCCAAAGGCTGCTTGTCAGTATGAATGATATAAACCAACTCCCATGCCTCTGTGACATTCAGAATGGAAGATATCCCTCTATGGATTTTGGTTGTTAAGGTGCTTTCGACAATGGTTGCTAGGGAGGGGCTAGGAAGTGTTGAAGTGATGCATGATTGGCTGTTTGCTGTCGAGTCAAGCGAGACCACCCTTGTGTTTCTATGACACTTCTATCCGGAGATATCCCTTTGATCTTTTTCAATAGAAGTCTATGGGACTTGTTGCTAAGGTGCTCTTAATGGTTGCTAGGGCGTGGCTTGATAGCTTCACAATGATCCAGAGAGACTGATTGGTTGTCTGAGTAAAATGAGCCCACCCCTCGTCTCTATGACACTGTGATCCAGAGCTATGTTCAATACAAATCCCTATGCCTTTTCATTTCATGGGCGTCCTACACCATTATAAGTCAATTGGGGCATTTTTGGGCAGCTCCTGCCCCCAGAGGTGCAACTTTTACCCCATATTGAGGTATGCTCTTACAGAGCCTGCCAGCCTCTTCAAATGTGGCAAATCACTGCGTTTCTCTGAAATCCTAAGCTTGGAGCTGTGGCGCGTCAAAGTTTGTCTCAATGTTAAGTCTATGGGATTTTTAGGCGCTTTTTTTGCCCCTGGGGCAAATACACGTACCCGATAAACTTATAAAAGTCATAGCACACGTGTCCTCAATAGGCGTTAGATTTGACACCTCATTAGGTGGGTCTCGCTAAGCGGTCTTGGGGACGAGTTAGGTGCGAAGTTTTGTTAAGAGATATAAAATAAAAATAAAAATAAAAAGTATAATAATAAGTATGTGAGATTACAATAGTGATGCTTTGCAAGCACCACTAACTAGAAAAAGTTCGATCGAGACAAACTTTAAGTTGGCTTGTGAAAGTTTGGACCAGAAAGTTTGAAGAAGTTTAAAGTAGTTTGAAGTTTAAAGTAGTTTGAGTTTTTTAGCACTTAGCTAGGCGATGCTTAGCATGTGTTAGCATGATGCTTAGCAAGTTTTAGCATTTTTAACACTTCAGCTAGGCGATGCTAGCATGTGTTAGCATGATGCTTAGCTGCGTTTTAGCATTTTTAGCACTCGGCTAGGCGATGCTTAGCATGTGTTAGCATGATGCTTATGCGTTTTTAGCATGTTTTAACGCCTGCTAGGCGATCGCTAGCATGTGTTAGCATGATGCTTATTACGTTTTTAGCATGTTTTAGCACTTTGCTAGGCGATGCTTAGCATGTGTTAGCATGATCTTGCATGCGTTTTACCATGTTTTAGCGCTCAGCTAGGCGATCTTTAGCATGTGTTAGCATGATGCTTACTGCGTTTTTAGCATGTTTTAGCGCCCGCTAGGTGATGTTAGCATGTGTTAGCATGATCTTGCATGCGTTTTTAGCATGTTTTAGCGCCGGCTAGGTGATGCTTAGCATGTGTTAGCATGATCTTGCTGCGTTTTTAGCATGTTTTAGCGCCGGCTAGGCGATGTTAGCATGTGTTAGCATGATGTTAGCTGCGTTTTAGCATTTTTTAGCGCTCGGCTGAAGCGATGCTTAGCACGTTTTAGCATGTTTTAGCGCCGCTAGGCGATCTTGCTAGCGTTTTAGCATGTTTTAGCGCTCGCTAGGCGATTTTAGCATGATGCTAGCACATTTTTAGCTTGTTTTAGCGCTCGGCTAGTCAATGCTTAGCATGTGTTAGCATGATGCTTGCTACGTTTTAGCATGTTTTAGCGTGTGGCTATGAAGATTTTAGGTCATTACTTTTTGGCTGGTTGATAAAAGAAATCCTCTGAGGGAGAGAGAGGAGAGATGCAGGGCTGACAGGCCCTTTTTGTCTGTGTGTGTGAAAATGTCAGTTGGAATTTGAATTTCTGAACATTCCGCAATGTTAAGTCAATGGGAGTTTTTTCGAGTTTGATCGTCATTTTTAGGAAAACCGTAAGTCCGATCAGTTAGAAAAGATATAGCACACTATTCGGGATTAGTCTGAAGGTCTGTGCGAGTTTGGTGCCTGTAGCTTAAAAGCTCTAGGAGGAGTAAGCGTATAGAAATTTCTGAGTAAGAAGAATAATAATAATAATAATAAGTTTAAATAGGATTTCAGTAAGTTGGCTTTCAAGCCAACTTAATAAGTAATAATAATAACTAGAAAGTTGTGAGACAAACTTTAAGTTGGCTTGTGAAAGTTTGGACCAGAAAGTTTGAAGTTTAAAGTAGTTTGAAGTTTAAAGTAGTTTGAAGTTTAAATTAGTTTATAGTTTAAATTAGTTTAAAGTTTAAATTAGTCTAAAGTTTAAATTAGTTTGTGTTAGCATGATGCTAGCACGTTTTTAGCATGTTTTAGCGCTCGGCTAGTCGATGCTTAACATGTGTTAACATGATCTTATGCGTTTTTAGCATGTTTTAGCACTTCACTAGGCGATGCTAGCATGTGTTAGCATGATCTTGCTGCGTTTTTAGCATGTTTTAGCACTCCGCTCGGCGATGCTAGCATGTGTTAGCATGATGCTTGCATGCGTTTTAGCATTTTTAGCACTTCGCTAGGCGATGCTTAGCATGTGTTAGCATGATCTTGCTGCGTTTTTAGCATGTTTTAGCGCCGGCTAGGCGATGCTTAGCATGTGTTAGCATGATCTTGCTGCGTTTTAGCATGTTTTAGCGCCGGCTAGGCGATGCTTAGCATGTGTTAGCATGATCTTGCTGCGTTTTTAGCATTTTTAGCGCTCGGCTAGGCGATGCTTAGCATGTGTTAGCATGATCTTGCTGCGTTTTAGCATGTTTTAGCGCCGGCTAGGCGATGCTTAGCATGTGTTAGCATGATGCTTATGCGTTTTTAGCATGTTTTAGCGCCGGCTAGGCGATGCTAGCATGTGTTAGCATGATCTTAGCATTTTTTAGCATTTTTAGAACCGGCTAGGCGATGCTTAGCATGTGTTAACATGATGCTTAGCATGTTTTAGCATTTTTAGCACTTTGCTAGGCGATGCTAGCATGTGTTAGCATGATGCTAGCACATTTTTAGCATGTTTTAGCACTCAGCTAGTCAATGCTAGCATGTGTTAGCATGATGCTTAGCATGTTTTTAGCATGTTTTAGCGTGTGGCTAGGAAGATTTTAGGTCATTACTTTTTGGCTGCTTGATAAAAGAAATCCTCTGAGGGAGAGAGAGAGGAGAGATGCAGGGCTGACAGGCCCTTTTTGTGTGTGTGTGTGTGAAAATGTCAGTTGGAATTTGAATTTCTGAACATTCCGCAATGTTAAGTCAATGGGAGTTTTTCTGAGTTTGATCGTCATTTTTAGGAAAACCGTAAGTCCGATCAGTTAGAAAAGATATAGCACACTATTCGGGATTAGTCTGAAGGTCTGTGCGAGTTTGGTGCCTGTAGCTTAAAAGCTCTAGGAGGAGTAAGCGTATAGAAATTTCTGAGTAAGAATAATAATAATAATAATAATAATAATAAGTTTAAATAGGATTTCAGTAAGTTGGCTTTCACAAGCCAACTTAATAATAAGTTTAAATAGGATTTCAGTAAGTTGGCTTTCACAAGCCAACTTAACTAGAAAAGTTATGAGACAAACTTTAAGTTGGCATGTGAAAGTTTGGACCAGAAAGTTTGAAGTAGTTTGAAGTTTAAATTAGTTTAAAGTAGATTATAGTTTAAAGTAGTTTATAGTTTAAAGTAGTTTTAAGTTTAAAGTAGTTTGAAGTTTAAAGTAGTTTATAGTTTAAATTAGTTTGTAGTTTAAATTAGTTTGTAGTTTAAATTAGTTTAAAGTTTAAAGTAGTTTGTAGTTTAAAGTAGTTTAAAGTTTAACTTAGTTGCTAGATAGATAGACAGATAGATAGATAGAGAGAGATAGACACTCAGATAGATAGATAGATAGATATTTACCCTCAGATAGATAGATAGATAGATAGATAGATATTTATCCTCAGATAGATAGAGAGAGATAGATATTTACCCTCAGATAGATAGATAGATAGATATTGACCCTCAGATAGATAGATAGATAGATAGACAGATAGATGCTAGCTACGTTTTTAGCATTTTTTAGTACTAAGCTAGGTGATGCTGGCATGTGTTAGCATGATGCTTACGCGTTTTAGCATCTTTTAGCACTTCAGCTTGGCGATGCTAGCATGTGTTAGCATGATGTTAGCACGTTTTTAGAATATTTAGCACTCGGCTAGGCGATGCTAGCATGTGTTAGCATGATGCTAGCATGTTTTTAGCCTGTTTTAGCACTCCGCTAGGCGATGCTAGCATGTGTTAGCATGATGCTTGCGCGTTTTTAGCAATTTTTAGCGCCGCTAGGCGATGCTAGCATGTGTTAGCATGATGCTAGCGCGTTTTTATCATGTTTTAACGCTCGGCTAGGCGATGCTTAACATGTGTTAGCATGATCTTAGCATGTTTTTAGCATGTTTTAGCGCTCGCTAGGCGATGCTAGCATGTGTTAGCATGATGCTTAGCGCGTTTTTAGCAATTTTAGCGCCGGCTAGGCGATGCTAGCATGTGTTAGCATGATGCTATGCGTTTTTAGCATGTTTTAGCGCCGGCTAGGCGATGCTTAGCATGTGTTAGCATGATCTTGCTGCGTTTTTAGCATGTTTTAGCGCTCGGCTAGGCGATGCTAGCATGTGTTAGCATGATGCTTAGCACGTTTTTAGCATGTTTTAGCGCTCGCTGAGCGATGCTAGCATGTGTTAGCATGATCTTGCTGCGTTTTTAGCATGTTTTAGCACTTTGCTTGGCGATGCTTAGCATGTGTTAGCATGATGCTATGCACGTTTTTAGCATGTTTTAGCGCCGCTAGGCGATGCTAGCATGTGTTAGCATGATGCTTGCAGCGTTTTTAGCATGTTTTAGCGCTCGGCTAGGCGATGCTTAGCATGTGTTAGCATGATGCTTAGCGCGTTTTTAGCATGTTTTAGCGCTCGGCTAGGCGATGCTTAGCATGTGTTAGCATGATGCTATGCGCGTTTTAGCATGTTTTAGCGCCGGCTAGGCGATGAAAGCATGTGTTAGCATGATGCTAGCACATTTTTAGCATGTTTTAGCGCTCGGCTAGGCGATGCTAGCATGTTTTAGCATGATGCTTAGCACGTTTTTAGCATTTTTAGCGCCTGCTAGGCGATGCTTAGCATGTGTTAGCATGATGCTTGCTAGCGTTTTTAGCATGTGGCTATGAAGATTTTAGGTCATTACTTTTTGGCTGCTTGATAAAAGAAATCCTCTGAGGGAGAGAGAGAGAGAGATGCAGGGCTGACAGGCCCTTTTTGTCTGTGTGTGTGAAAATGTCAGTTGGGATTTAAATTTCTGAACATTCCGCAATGTTAAGTCAATGGGAGTTTTTCCGAGTTTGATCGTCATTTTTAGGAAAACCGTAAGTCCGATCAGTTAGAAAAGATATAGCACACTATTAGGGATTAGTCTGAAGGTCTGTGCGAGTTTGGTGCCTGTAGCTTAAAAGCTCTAGGAGGAGTTAGATATAGAAATTTCTGAGTAAGAAGAATAATAATAATAACTAGATAGGTACATTTCCTGAAGAAAATGTGAGTGGTGCTTGCCGTGGCAAAACTAGATCAAACAGCATGTTGTAACTGGAAAAGAACAAAAATTATGGTCATAAATAAACCAACCCAGAAGTCTGTACGATTTTCTGGTGCAGAAATATGTGATTTGTTACTTTCGGTTGCTAGGGTAAGCCCATGTGGTTGCTATGCAGTTACCAAGGTAATACAATACATGGCTCCTTTCCATCCTGAGTGAAATAAGTCAACCCGGAAGTCTGTAGTGTTTTCTGGTGCAGAGATATGTGATTTGTTACTCGGTTGCTAGGGTAACCCCATCTGGTTGCTAGGCAGTTAGCATAGTGATACTAATCAAGTGTCCTTGCCATCCTGATTGAAATAAGTCAACCCGGAAGTCTCTATGTTTTTCTGATGCAGAGATATGTGATTTGTTACTTTCGGTTGCTAGGGTAACCCCATCTGGTTGCTAGGCAGTTACCATAGTGATACTAATGAAGTCTCCTTGCCATCCTGATTGAAATAAGTCAACCCGGAAGTCTCTATGTTTTTCTGATGCAGAGATATGTGATTTGTTACTTTCGGTTGCTAGGGTAACCCCATCTGGTTGCTAGGCAGTTATCATAGTGATACTAATCAAGTCTCCTTGCCATCCTGATTGAAATAAGTCAACCCGGAAGTCTCTACGTTTTTGTGATGCAGAGATATGTGATTTGTTACTTCGGTTGCTAGGGTAACCCCATCTGGTTGCTAGGCAGTTACCATAGTGATACTAATCAAGTCTCCTTGCCATCCTGATTGAAATAAGTCAACCCGGAAGTCTCTATGTTTTTCTGATGCAGAGATATGTGATTTGTTACTTTCGGTTGCTAGGGTAACCCCATCTGGTTGCTAGGCAGTTACCATAGTGATACTAATCAAGTCTCCTTGCCATCCTGATTGAAATAAGTCAACCCGGAAGTCTCTACGTTTTTCTGATGCAGAGATATGTGATTTGTTACTTTCGGTTGCTAGGGTAACCCCATCTGGTTGCTAGGCAGTTACCATAGTGATACTAATCAAGTCTCCTTGCCATCCTGATTGAAATAAATCAACCCGGAAGTCTGTACTCTTTTCTGGTGCAGAGATATGTGATTTGTTTCTCGGTTGCTAGGGTAACCCCATCTGGTTGCTAGGCAGTTACCATAGTGATACTAATCAAGTCTCCTTGCCATCCTGATTGAAATAAATCAACCCAGAAGTCTCTCTGATTTTCTGGTGCAGAGATATAGTTACTGCTAAGCGGTTGCTAGGGTACTCTGTTTAGTTGCTAGGGAGTGGCTTGGCAGCTGCCAATCATGAATCTCCAAAGGCTGCTTGTCAGTATGAATGATATAAACCAACTCCCATGCCTCTGTGACATTCAGAATGGAAGATATCCCTCTATGGATTTTGGTTGTTAAGGTGCTTTCGACAATGGTTGCTAGGGAGGGGCTAGGAAGTGTTGATTTGATGCATGATTGGCTGTTTGCTGTCCCGAGTCAAAGCGAGACCACCCTTGTGTTTCTATGACACTTCTATCCGGAGATATCCCTTTGATCTGTTTCAATAGAAGTCTATGGGACTTGTTGCTAAGGTGCTCTTAATGGTTGCTAGGGCGTGGCTTGATAGCTTCACAATGATCCTGAGAGACTGATTGGTCGTCTGAGTAAAATGAGCCCACCCCTCGTCTCTATGACACTGTGATCCAGAGCTATGTTCAATACAAATCCCTATGCCTTTTCATTTCATGGGCGTCCTACACCATTATAAGTCAATTGGGGCATTTTTGGGCAGCTCCTGCCCCCAGGGGTGCAACTTTTACCCCATATTGAGGTATGCTCTTACAGAGCCTGCCAGCCTCTTCAAATGTGGCAAATCACGCGTTTCTCTGAAATCCTAAGCTTGGAGCTGTGGCGTCAAAGTTTGTCTCAATGTTAAGTCTATGGGATTTTTAGGCGCTTTTTTGCCCCTGGGGCAAATACAGTACCCGATAAACATAAAAGTCATAGCACCACGTGTCCTCAATAGGCCGTTCGATTTGACACCTCATTAGGTGGGTCTACGCCAAGCGGTCTTGGGACGAGTTAGGTGCCGAAGTTTTGTTAAGAGATATAAAAATAAAAATAAAAATAAAAAATAATAAGTATGTGAGATTACAATAGTGATGCTTTGCAAGCACCACTAATAATAATAATAATAATAATAATAATAATAAGTTTAAATAGGATTTCAGTAAGTTGGCTTTCACAAGCCAACTTAACTAGAAAAAAGTTAGATCGAGACAAACTTTAAGTTGGCATGTGAAAGTTTGGACCAGAAAGTTTGAAGTAGTTTGAAGTTTAAATTAGTTTAAAGTAGATTATAGTTTAAAGTAGTTTATAGTTTAAAGTAGTTTTAAGTTTAAAGTAGTTTGAAGTTTAAAGTAGTTTATAGTTTAAATTAGTTTGTAGTTTAAATTAGTTTGTAGTTTAAATTAGTTTAAAGTTTAAAGTAGTTTGTAGTTTAAAGTAGTTTAAAGTTTAACTTAGTTGCTAGATAGATAGACAGATAGATAGATAGAGAGAGATAGACACTCAGATAGATAGATAGATAGATATTTACCCTCAGATAGATAGATAGATAGATAGATATTTATCCTCAGATAGAGAGAGAGATAGATATTTACCCTCAGATAGATAGATAGATAGAATATTGACCCTCAGATAGATAGATAGATAGATAGATAGACAGATAGATGCTAGCACGTTTTTAGCATTTTTTAGTACTACGCTAGGTGATGCTGGCATGTGTTAGCATGATGCTATGCACGTTTTTAGCATCTTTTAGCACTTCGGCTAGCGATGCTAGCATGTGTTAGCATGATGTTAGCTGCGTTTTAGAATTTTTTAGCACTCAGCTAGGCGATGCTAGCATGTGTTAGCATGATGCTAGCATGTTTTTAGCCTGTTTTAGCACTCCGCTAGGCGATGCTAGCATGTGTTAGCATGATGCTTAGCACGTTTTTAGCATTTTTAGCGCTCGCTAGGCGATGCTTAGCATGTGTTAGCATGATGCTATGCGCGTTTTAGCATGTTTTAACACTCGCTAGGCGATGCTAACATGTGTTAGCATGATGCTAGCATGTTTTTAGCATGTTTTAGCGCTTCGCTAGGCGATGCTTAGCATGTGTTAGCATGATCTTAGCGCGTTTTAGCAATTTTTAGCGCCGGCTAGGCGATCGCTAGCATGTGTTAGCATGATGCTTGCACGTTTTTAGCATGTTTTAGCGCTCGGCTAGGCGATCGCTAGCATGTGTTAGCATGATGCTTAGCTGCGTTTTTAGCATGTTTTAGCGCCTGGCTAGGCGATCTTTAGCATGTGTTAGCATGATCTTGCTGCGTTTTTAGCATGTTTTAGCGCCGGCTAAGCGATGCTTAGCATGTGTTAGCATGATCTTGCTACGTTTTAGCATGTTTTAGCACTTTGCTAGGCGATGCTAGCATGTGTTAGCATGATGCTTGATGCGTTTTAGCATGTTTTAGCGCTCGGCTAGGCGATGCTTAGCATGTGTTAGCATGATGCTTATGCGTTTTTAGCATGTTTTAGCGCTCGGCTAGGCGATGCTTAGCATGTGTTAGCATGATGCTTGCGCGTTTTAGCATGTTTTATCGCCGGCTAGGCGATGCTAGCATGTGTTAGCATGATGCTTATGACGTTTTAGCATGTTTTAGCACTCGGCTAGGCGATGAAAGCATGTGTTAGCATGATCTTAGCACGTTTTTAGCATGTTTTAGCGCCTGCTAGGCGATGCTAGCATGTTTTAGCATGATGCTAGCACGTTTTTAGCATTTTTAGCACTTCGCTAGGCGATGCTAGCATGTGTTAGCATGATGCTATGCTTAGCATGTTTTTAGCATGTGGCTATGAAGATTTTAGGTCATTACTTTTTGGCTGCTTGATAAAAGAAATCCTCTGAGGGAGAGAGAGGGAGAGATGCAGGGCTGACAGGCCCTTTTTGTCTGTGTGTGTGAAAATGTCAGTTGGGATTTGAATTTCTGAACATTCCGCAATGTTAAGTCAATGGGAGTTTTTTCGAGTTTGATCGTCATTTTTAGGAAAACCGTAAGTCCGATCAGTTAGAAAAGATATAGCACACTATTAGGGATTAGTCTGAAGGTCTGTGCGAGTTTGGTGCCTGTAGCTTAAAAGCTCTAGGAGGAGTTAGATATAGAAATTTCTGAGTAAGAAGAATAATAATAACTAGAAAAAAAAGTTTGTCGAGACAAACTTTAAGTTAACTTGTGAAAGTTTGGACCAGAAAGTTTGAAGAAGTTTAAAGTAGTTTGAAGTTTAAATTAGTTTAAAGTAGTTTATAGTTTAAATTAGTTTGTAGTTTAAATTAGTTTAAATTAGTTTAAAGTAGTTTATAGTTTAAAGTAGTTTATAGTTTAAATTAGTTTAGTTTAAATTAGTTTAAAGTAGTTTATAGTTTAAAGTAGTTTAAAGTTTAACTTAGTTGCTAGATAGATAGATAGATAGATAGATAGATAGATAGATAGATAGACAGACACTCAGATAGATAGAGATAGATAGATAGATATTTACCCTCAGATAGATAGATAGATAGACAGACACTCAGATAGATAGAGAGATAGATAGATAGATATTTACCCTCAGATAGATAGATAGATCGATAGATAGATAGACATTGACCCTAAGATAGATAGATAGACAACAGACAGACAGAGAGACCGATAGATAGATAGATAGATAGATATTGACCCTCAGATAGATAGATAGATAGATGATTGATTGATTGATTGATTGATTGATTGATCCTTGCTACCCTGAGTCCCATGAACAAAGCCAGAAGTCTTTATGTTGTTCTGTTGCAGAGATATGTGATTTGTTACTCGGTTGCTAGGGTAACCCCATATGGTTGCTAGGCAGTTACCATAGTGATACTTATCAAGTCTTCTTGCCATCCTGATTGAAATAAATCAACCCAGAAGTCTCTACGATTTTCTGTTGCAGAGATATGTGATTTGTTACTTCGGTTGCTAGGGTATCCCCATCTGGTTGTTAGGCAGTCACCATAGTGATACTTATCAAGTGTTCTTGACATCCTGATTGAAATAAACCAACCCAGAAGTCTCTACGATTTTCTGGTCCAGAGATATGTGATTTGTTACTCGGTTGCTAGGGTAACCCAATGTGGTTGCTAGACAGTTACCATAGTGATACTTATCAAGTCTCATTGACATCCTGATTGAAATAAATCAACCCAGAAGTCTCTATGATTTTCTGGTGCAGAGATATTTGATTTGTTACTCGGTTGCTAGGGTAACCCCATCTGGTTGCTAGGCAGTTGCCTTAGTGATACTAATGAAGTGTCCTTGCCATCCTGATTGAAATAAGTCAATCCGGATGTCTCTACGCTTTTCTGATGCAGAGATATGTGATTTGTTACTCGGTTGCTAAGGTAACCCCATGTGGTTGCTAGGCAGTTACCATAGTGATACTTATCAAGTCTCCTTGCCATCCTGATTGAAATAAATCAACCCAGAAGTCTCTCTGATTTTCTGGTGCAGAGATATGTGATTTGTTACTCGGTTGCTAGGGTAACCCCATCTGGTTGTTAGGCAGTCACCATAGTGATAATTATCAAGTCTTCTTGACATCCTGATTGAAATAAACCAACCCAGAAGTCTCTACGATTTTCTGGGTCAGAGATATGTGATTTGTTACTCGGTTGCTAGGGTAACCCAATGTGGTTGCTAGGCAGTTACCATAGTGATACTTGTCAAGTCTCCTTGACATCCTGATTGAAATAAATCAACCCAGAAGTCTCTACAATTATCTGGTGCAGAGATATGTGATTTGTTACTCGGTTGCTAGGGTAACCCCATCTGGTTGCTAGGCAGTTACCATAGTGATACTAATGAAGTCTCCTTGCCATCCTGATTGAAATAAGTCAATCCGAAGTCTCTACGCTTTTCTGATGCAGAGATATGTGATTTGTTACTCGGTTGCTAAGGTAACCCCATGTGGTTGCTAGGCAGTTACCATAGTGATACTTATCAAGTCTCCTTGCCATCCTGATTGAAATAAATCAACCCAGAAGTCTCTCTGATTTTCTGGTGCAGAGATATGTGATTTGTTACTCGGTTGCTAGGGTAACCCCATGTGGTTGCTAGGCAGTTACCATAGTGATACTTATCAAGTCTCCTTGCCATCCTGATTGAAATAAATGAACCCAGAAGTCTCTCTGATTTTCTGATGCAGAGATATAGTTATTGCTAAACGGTTGCTAGGGTACTCTGTTTAGTTGCTAGGGAGTGGCTTGACAGCTGCCAATCATGAAACTCCAAACGCTGCTTGTCAGTATGAATGATATAAACCAACTCCCATGCCTCTGTGACATTCAGAATGGAAGATATCCCTCTATGGATTTTGGTTGTTAAGGTGCTCGACAATGGTTGCTAGGGAGGGGCTAGGAAGTGTTGAGGTGATTCATGATTGGCTGTTTGCTGCCCCGAGTCAAACGAGACCACCCTTGTGTTTCTATGACACTTCTATCCGGAGATATCCCTTTGATGTCTTTCATTAGAAGTCTATGGGAGTTGTTGCTAAGGTGCTTTAAATTGTTGCTAGGGCGTGGCTTGATAGCTTCACAATGATCCCGAGAGACTGACTGGTCGTCTGAGTAAAATGAGCCCGCCCCTTGTCTCTATGACACTGTGATCCAGAGCTATGTTCAATACAAAATATCTATGCAATGAGGGAGAGAGAGAGGAGAGATGCAGGGCTGACAGGCCCTTTTTGTCTGTGTGTGTGAAAATGTCAGTTGGGATTTAAATTTCTGAACATTCCGCAATGTTAAGTCAATGGGAGTTTTTTCGAGTTTGATCGTCATTTTTAGGAAAACCGTAAGTCCGATCAGTTACAAAAGATATAGCACACTATTCGGGATTAGTCTGAAGGTCTGTGCCGAGTTTGGTGCCTGTAGCTTAAAAGCTCTAGGAGGAGTTAGTCTTGGTAATTTTAGTCTCAGAAGAATAATAATAATAACTAGAAAAAAAAGTTTCGTCGAGACAAACTTTAAGTTGGCTTGTGAAAGTTTGGACCAGAAAGTTTGAAGAAGTTTAAAGTAGTTTGAAGTTTAAATTAGTTTAAAGTAGTTTATAGTTTAAATTAGTTTGTAGTTTAAATTAGTTTAGATTAGTTTAAAGTAGTTTATAGTTTAAAGTAGTTTATAGTTTAAATTAGTTTAGTTTAAATTAGTTTAAAGTAGTTTATAGTTTAAAGTAGTTTAAAGTTTAACTTAGTTGCTAGATAGATAGATAGATAGATAGATAGATAGATAGATAGATAGATAGATAGATAGATAGATAGACAGACACTCAGATAGATAGATAGATAGATATTTACCCTCAGATAGATAGATAGATAGACAGACACTCAGATAGATAGATAGATAGATAGATAGATATTTACCCTCAGATAGATAGATAGATCGATAGATAGATAGACATTGACCCTAAGATAGATAGATAGACAACAGACAGACAGAGAGCCGATAGATAGATAGATAGATAGATAGATAGATAGATATTGACCCTCAGATAGATAGATAGATAGATAGATTGATGGATTGATTGATTGATTGATTGATTGATCCTTGCTACCCTGAGTCCCATGAACAAAGCCAGAAGTCTTTATGTTGTTCTGTTGCAGAGATATGTGATTTGTTACTCGGTTGCTAGGGTAACCCCATATGGTTGCTAGGCAGTTACCATAGTGATACTTATCAAGTCTTCTTGCCATCCTGATTGAAATAAATCAACCCAGAAGTCTCTACGATTTTCTGTTGCAGAGATATGTGATTTGTTACTCGGTTGCTAGGGTAACCCCATCTGGTTGTTAGGCAGTCACCATAGTGATACTTATCAAGTGTTCTTGACATCCTGATTGAAATAAACCAACCCAGAAGTCTCTACGATTTTCTGGTCCAGAGATATGTGATTTGTTACTCGGTTGCTAGGGTAACCCAATGTGGTTGCTAGGCAGTTACCATAGTGATACTTATCAAGTCTCCTTGACATCCTGATTGAAATAAATCAACCCAGAAGTCTCTATGATTTTCTGGTGCAGAGATATGTGATTTGTTACTCGGTTGCTAGGGTAACCCCATCTGGTTGCTAGGCAGTTACCATAGTGATACTAATGAAGTGTCCTTGCCATCCTGATTGAAATAAGTCAATCCGGAAGTCTCTACGTTTTTCTGATGCAGAGATATGTGATTTGTTACTCGGTTGCTAAGGTAACCCCATGTGGTTGCTAGGCAGTTACCATAGTGATACTTATCAAGTCTCCTTGCCATCCTGATTGAAATAAATCAACCCAGAAGTCTCTCTGATTTTCTGGTGCAGAGATATGTGATTTGTTACTCGGTTGCTAGGGTAACCCCATGTGGTTGCTAGGCAGTTACCATAGTGATACTAATCAAGTGTCCTTGCCATCCTGATTGAAATAAATCAACCTGGAAGTCTCTACTCTTTTCTGGTGCCGAGATATGTGATTTGTTACTCGGTTGCTAGGGTAACCCCATCTGGTTGCTAGGCAGTTACCATAGTGATAGTAATCAAGTGTCCTTGCCATCCTGATTGAAATAAATCAACCCAGAAGTCAGTACTATTTTCTGGTGCAGAGATATGTGATTTGTTACTCGGTTGCTAGGGTAACCCCATCTGGTTGCTAGGCAGTTACCATAGTGATAGTAATCAAGTGTCCTTGCCATCCTGATTGAAATAAGTCAACCCGGAAGTCTCTACGCTTTTCTGATGCAGAGATATGTGATTTGTTACTCGGTTGCTAGGGTAAGCCCATGTGGTTGCTAGGCAGTTACCATAGTGATACTAATGAAGTGTCCTTGCCATCCTGATTGAAATAAGTCAACCCGGAAGTCTCTACGTTTTTCTGATGCAGAGATATGTGATTTGTTACTCGGTTGCTAGGGTAACCCCATCTGGTTGCTAGGCAGTTACCATAGTGATACTTATCAAGTGTCCTTGCCATCCTGATTGAAATAAGTCAACCCGGAAGTCTCTATGTTTTTGTGATGCAGAGATATGTGATTTGTTACTCGGTTGCTAGGGTAAGCCCATCTGGTTGCTAGGCAGTTACCATAGTGATACTAATCAAGTGTCCTTGCCATCCTGATTGAAATAAGTCAACCCAGAAGTCTCTACGATTTTCTGATGCAGAGATATGTGATTTGTTACTCGGTTGCTAGGGTAACCCCATCTGGTTGCTAGGCAGTTAACATAGTGATACTTATCAAGTCTCCTTGCCATCCTGATTGAAATAAATCAACCCAGAAGTCTCTCTGATTTTCTGGTGCAGAGATATAGTTACTGCTAAGCGGTTGCTAGGGTACTCTGTGTAGTTGCTAGGGAGTGGCTTGGCAGCTGCCAATCATGAATCTCCAAAGGCTGCTTGTCAGTATGAATGATATAAACCAACTCCCATGCCTCTGTGACATTCAGAATGGAAGATATCCCTCTATGGATTTTGGTTGTTAAGGTGCTCGACAATGGTTGCTAGGGAGGGGCTAGGAAGTGTTGAAGTGATGCATGATTGGCTGTTTGCTGTCCCGAGTCAAACGAGACCACCCTTGTGTTTCTATGACACTTCTATCCGGAGATATCCCTTTGATCTCTTTCAATAGAAGTCTATGGGACTTGTTGCTAAGGTGCTCTTAATGGTTGCTAGGGCGTGGCTTGATAGCTTCACAATGATCCAGAGAGACTGATTGGTTGTCTGAGTAAAATGAGCCCACCCCTCGTCTCTATGACACTGTGATCCAGAGCTATGTTCAATACAAATCCCTATGCCTTTTCATTTCATGGGCCGTCCTACACCATTATAAGTCAATTGGGGCATTTTTGGGCAGCTCCTGCCCCCAGGGGTGCAACTTTTACCCCATATTGAGGTATGCTCTTACAGAGCCTGCCAGCCTCTTCAAATGTGGCAAATCACACGTTTCTACTGAAATCCTCGCTTGGAGCTGTGACGCGTCAAAGTTTGTCTCAATGTTAAGTCTATGGGATTTTTCGGCCGCTTTTTTGCCCCTGGGGCAAATACCGTACCCGATACGCTTATAAAAGTCATAGCACACGTGTCCTCAATAGGCCGTTCGATTTGATACCTCATTCAGTGGGTCTACGCCAAGCGGTGCTGGGACGAGTTAGGTGCCGAAGTTTTGTTAAGAGATATAATAAAAATAAAAATAAAAAGTATAATAAGTATGTGAGATTACAATAGTGATGCTTTGCAAGCACCACTAACTAGATAGGTACATTTCCTGAAGAAAATGTGAGTGGTGCTTGCCGTGGCAAAACTCGATCAAACAGCATGTTGTAACTTGTAAAGAAAAAAATTATGGTCATAAATAAATCAGCCCAGAAGTCTGTACGATTTTCTGGTGCAGAAATATGTGATTTTTACTCGGTTGCTAGGGTAAGCCCATGTGGTTGCTATGCAGTTACCAAGGTAATACAATACATGGCTCCTTTCCATCCTGAGTGAAATAAGTCAACCCGGAAGTCTGTAGTGTTTTCTGGTGCAGAGATATGTGATTTGTTACTCGGTTGCTAGGGTAACCCCATCTGGTTGCTAGGCAGTTACCATATTGATACTAATGAAGTGTCCTTGCCATCCTGGTTGAAATAAATCAACCCGGAAGTCTGTACTCTTTTCTGGTGCCGAGATATGTGATTTGTTTCTCGGTTGCTAGGGTAACCCCATCTGGTTGCTAGGCAGTTACCATAGTGATAGTAATCAAGTGTCCTTGCGATCCTGAGTGAAATAAATCAACCCGGAAGTCTGTACTCTTTTCTGGTGCCGAGATATGTGATTTGTTTCTCGGTTGCTAGGGTAACCCCATCTGGTTGCTAGGCAGTTACCATAGTGATAGTAATGAAGTGTCCTTGCCATCCTGAGTGAAATAAATCAACCCGGAAGTCAGTACTATTTTCTGGTGCAGAGATATGTGATTTGTTACTCGGTTGCTAGGGTAACCCCATCTGGTTGCTAGGCAGTAATCATAGTGATAGTAATCAAGTGTCCTTGCCATCCTGATTGAAATAAGTCAACCCGGAAGTCTCTACGTTTTTCTGATGCAGAGATATGTGATTTGTTACTCGGTTGCTAGGGTAAGCTCATGTGGTTGCTAGGCAGTTACCATAGTGATACTAATGAAGTGTCCTTGCCATCCTGATTGAAATAAGTCAACCCGGAAGTCTCTACGCTTTTCTGATGCAGAGATATGTGATTTGTTACTCGGTTGCTAGGGTAACCCCATCTGGTTGCTAGGCAG
The DNA here is from genome assembly GCF_025860055.1 of Xyrauchen texanus. Classification (NCBI taxonomy): domain Eukaryota; kingdom Metazoa; phylum Chordata; class Actinopteri; order Cypriniformes; family Catostomidae; genus Xyrauchen; species Xyrauchen texanus. The sequence continues at coordinate 21,798 of NW_026266231.1, forward strand.
TTAACATAGTGATACTTATCAAGTGTCCTTGCCATCCTGATTGAAATAAGTCAACCCGAAGTCTCTATGTTTTTGTGATGCAGAGATATGTGATTTGTTACTCGGTTGCTAGGGTAAGCCCATCTGGTTGCTAGGCAGATACCATAGTGATACTAATCAAGTGTCCTTGCCATCCTGATTGAAATAAGTCAACCCGGAAGTCTCTACGTTTTTCTGATGCAGAGATATGTGATTTGTTACTCGGTTGCTAGGGTAACCCCATCTGGTTGCTAGGCAGTTAACATAGTGATACTTATCAAGTCTCCTTGCCATCCTGATTGAAATAAATCAACCCAGAAGTCTCTCTGATTTTCTGGTGCAGAGATATAGTTACTGCTAAACGGTTGCTAGGGTACTCTGTGTAGTTGCTAGGGAGTGGCTTGGCAGCTGCCAATCATGAATCTCCAAAGGCTGCTTGTCAGTATGAATGATATAAACCAACTCCCATGCCTCTGTGACATTCAGAATGGAAGATATCCCTCTATGGATTTTGGTTGTTAAGGTGCTCGACAATGGTTGCTAGGGAGGGGCTAGGAAGTGTTGAAGTGATGCATGATTGGCTGTTTGCTGTCCCGAGTCAAACGAGACCACCCTTGTGTTTCTATGACACTTCTATCCGGAGATATCCCTTTGATCTTTTTCAATAGAAGTCTATGGGACTTGTTGCTAAGGTGCTCTTAATGGTTGCTAGGGCGTGGCTTGATAGCTTCACAATGATCCAGAGAGACTGATTGGTTGTCTGAGTAAAATGAGCCCACCCCTCGTCTCTATGACACTGTGATCCAGAGCTATGTTCAATACAAATCCCTATGCCTTTTCATTTCATGGGCCGTCCTACACCATTATAAGTCAATTGGGGCATTTTTGGGCAGCTCCTGCCCCCCAGGGGTGCAACTTTTACCCCATATTGAGGTATGCTCTTACAGAGCCTGCCAGCCTCTTCAAATGTGGCAAATCACACGTTTCTACTGAAATCCTCGCTTGGAGCTGTGACGCATCAAAGTTTGTCTCAATGTTAAGTCTATGGGATTTTTCGGCCGCTTTTTTGCCCCTGGGGCAAATACCGTACCCGATACGCTTATAAAAGTCATAGCACACGTGTCCTCAATAGGCCGTTCGATTTGATACCTCATTCGTGGGTCTACGCCAAACGGTGTGGGACGAGTTAGGTGCCGAAGTTTTGTTAAGAGATATAATAAAAATAAAAATAAAAAGTATAATAAGTATGTGAGATTACAATAGTGATGCTTTGCAAGCACCACTAACTAGAAAAAGTTCGTCGAGACAAACTTTAAGTTGGCTTGTGAAAGTTTGGACCAGAAAGTTTGAAGAAGTTTAAAGTAGTTTGAAGTTTAAAGTAGTTTGAGTTTTTTAGCACTTCGCTAGGCGATGCTAGCATGTGTTAGCATGATGCTAGCAAGTTTTTAGCATTTTTTAACACTTCGCTAGGCGATGCTAGCATGTGTTAGCATGATGCTAGCACGTTTTTAGCATTTTTTAGCACTTCGCTAGGCGATGCTAGCATGTGTTAGCATGATGCTTATGACGTTTTTAGCATGTTTTAACACTTCGCTAGGCGATGCTAACATGTGTTAGCATGATGCTATTACGTTTTTAGCATGTTTTAGCACTTTGCTAGGCGATGCTAGCATGTGTTAGCATGATGCTAGCGACGTTTTTACCATGTTTTAACGACTTCGCTAGGCGATGCTAGCATGTGTTAGCATGATGCTTGATGACGTTTTTAGCATGTTTTAGCACTTCGCTAGGTGATGTTAGCATGTGTTAGCATGATGCTATGCACGTTTTTAGCATGTTTTAGCACTTCGGCTAGGTGATGCTAGCATGTGTTAAGCATGATGCTAGCACGTTTTTAGCATGTTTTAGCGACTTCGCTAGGCGATGTTAGCATGTGTTAGCATGATGTTAGCACGTTTTTAGCATTTTTTAGCACTTCGCTAGGCGATGCTAGCACTTTTTAGCATGTTTTAGCACTTCGGCTAGGCGATGCTAGCACGTTTTTAGCATGTTTTAGCACTTCGCTAGGCGATTTTAGCATGATGCTAGCACATTTTTAGCTTGTTTTAAGCACTCGCTAGTCAATGCTAGCATGTGTTAGCATGATGCTAAGCACGCTTTTAGCATGTTTTAGCGTGTGGCTATGAAGATTTTAGGTCATTACTTTTTGGCTGGTTGATAAAAGAAATCCTCTGAGGGAGAGAGAGAGGAGAGATGCAGGGCTGACAGGCCCTTTTTGTCTGTGTGTGTGAAAATGTCAGTTGGAATTTGAATTTCTGAACATTCCGCAATGTTAAGTCAATGGGAGTTTTTTCGAGTTTGATCGTCATTTTTAGGAAAACCGTAAGTCCGATCAGTTAGAAAAGATATAGCACACTATTCGGGATTAGTCTGAAGGTCTGTGCCGAGTTTGGTGCCTGTAGCTTAAAAGCTCTAGGAGGAGTAGCGTATAGAAATTTCTGAGTAAGAAGAATAATAATAATAATAATAAGTTTAAATAGGATTTCAGTAAGTTGGCTTTCACAAGCCAACTTAATAATAATAATAATAATAATAACTAGAAAAAGTTCGTCGAGACAAACTTTAAGTTGGCTTGTGAAAGTTTGGACCAGAAAGTTTGAAGTTTAAAGTAGTTTGAAGTTTAAAGTAGTTTGAAGTTTAAATTAGTTTATAGTTTAAATTAGTTTAAAGTTTAAATTAGTCTAAAGTTTAAATTAGTTTGTGTTAGCATGATGCTAGCACATTTTTAGCATGTTTTAGCACTTCGCTAGTCAATGCTAGCATGTGTTAGCATGATGCTAGCATGTTTTTAGCATGTTTTAGCGTGTGGCTAGGAAGATTTTAGGTCATTACTTTTTGGCTGCTTGATAAAAGAAATCCTCTGAGGGAGAGAGAGGGAGAGATGCAGGGCTGACAGGCCCTTTTTGTGTGTGTGTGTGTGAAAATGTCAGTTGGAATTTGAATTTCTGAACATTCCGCAATGTTAAGTCAATGGGAGTTTTTTCTGAGTTTGATCGTCATTTTTAGGAAAACCGTAAGTCCGATCAGTTAGAAAAGATATAGCACACTATTCGGGATTAGTCTGAAGGTCTGTGCCGAGTTTGGTGCCTGTAGCTTAAAAGCTCTAGGAGGAGTAAGCGTATAGAAATTTCTGAGTAAGAATAATAATAATAATAATAATAATAATAATAAGTTTAAATAGGATTTCAGTAAGTTGGCTTTCACAAGCCAACTTAATAATAAGTTTAAATAGGATTTCAGTAAGTTGGCTTTCACAAGCCAACTTAACTAGAAAAAGTTCAGTCGAGACAAACTTTAAGTTGGCATGTGAAAGTTTGGACCAGAAAGTTTGAAGTAGTTTGAAGTTTAAATTAGTTTAAAGTAGATTATAGTTTAAAGTAGTTTATAGTTTAAAGTAGTTTTAAGTTTAAAGTAGTTTGAAGTTTAAAGTAGTTTATAGTTTAAATTAGTTTGTAGTTTAAATTAGTTTGTAGTTTAAATTAGTTTAAAGTTTAAAGTAGTTTGTAGTTTAAAGTAGTTTAAAGTTTAACTTAGTTGCTAGATAGATAGACAGATAGATAGATAGAGAGAGATAGACACTCAGATAGATAGATAGATAGATATTTACCCTCAGATAGATAGATAGATAGATAGATAGATATTTATCCTCAGATAGAGAGAGATAGATATTTACCCTCAGATAGATAGATAGATAGATATTGACCCTCAGATAGATAGATAGATAGATAGACAGATAGATGCTAGCACGTTTTTAGCATTTTTTAGTACTCGCTAGGTGATGCTGGCATGTGTTAGCATGATGCTAGCACGTTTTTAGCATCTTTTAGCACTTCGCTTGGCGATGCTAGCATGTGTTAGCATGATGTTAGCACGTTTTTAGAATATTTAGCACTTCGCTAGGCGATGCTAGCATGTGTTAGCATGATGCTAGCATGTTTTTAGCCTGTTTTAGCACTCCGCTAGGCGATGCTAGCATGTGTTAGCATGATGCTAGCACGTTTTTAGCAATTTTTAGCACTTCGCTAGGCGATGCTAGCATGTGTTAGCATGATGCTAGCACGTTTTTATCATGTTTTAACACTTCGCTAGGCGATGCTAACATGTGTTAGCATGATGCTAGCATGTTTTTAGCATGTTTTAGCACTTCGCTAGGCGATGCTAAGCATGTGTTAAGCATGATGCTAGCTGACGTTTTTAGCAATTTTTAGCGCTCGCTAGGCGATGCTAGCATGTGTTAGCATGATGCTATGCACGTTTTTAGCATGTTTTAGCACTTCGCTAGGCGATGCTAGCATGTGTTAGCATGATGCTTAGCACGTTTTTAGCATGTTTTAGCGCTTCGCTAGGCGATGCTAGCATGTGTTAAGCATGATGCTAAGCACGTTTTTAGCATGTTTTAGCACTTCGGCTTGGCGATGCTAGCATGTGTTAGCATGATGCTAGCACGTTTTTAGCATGTTTTAAGCACTTTGCTTGGCGATGCTAGCATGTGTTAGCATGATGCTAACGACGTTTTTAGCATGTTTTAGCACTTCGCTAGGCGATGCTAGCATGTGTTAGCATGATGCTAGCACGTTTTTAGCATGTTTTAGCACTTCGCTAGGCGATGCTAGCATGTGTTAGCATGATGCTAGCACGTTTTTAGCACGTTTTAGCACTTCGCTAGGCGATGCTAGCATGTGTTAGCATGATGCTAGCACGTTTTTAGCATGTTTTAGCACTTCGCTAGGCGATGAAAGCATGTGTTAGCATGATGCTAGCACATTTTTAGCATGTTTTAGCACTTCGCTAGGCGATGCTAGCATGTTTTAGCATGATGCTAGCACGTTTTTAGCATTTTTTAGCACTTCGCTAGGCGATGCTAGCATGTGTTAGCATGATGCTAGCACGTTTTTAGCATGTGGCTATGAAGATTTTAGGTCATTACTTTTTGGCTGCTTGATAAAAGAAATCCTCTGAGGGAGAGAGAGAGGGAGAGATGCAGGGCTGACAGGCCCTTTTTGTCTGTGTGTGTGAAAATGTCAGTTGGGATTTAAATTTCTGAACATTCCGCAATGTTAAGTCAATGGGAGTTTTTTCCGAGTTTGATCGTCATTTTTAGGAAAACCGTAAGTCCGATCAGTTAGAAAAGATATAGCACACTATTCGGGATTAGTCTGAAGGTCTGTGCCGAGTTTGGTGCCTGTAGCTTAAAAGCTCTAGGAGGAGTTAGATATAGAAATTTCTGAGTAAGAAGAATAATAATAATAACTAGATAGGTACATTTCCTGAAGAAAATGTGAGTGGTGCTTGCCGTGGCAAAACTCGTCAAACAGCATGTTGTAACTGGAAAAGAACAAAAATTATGGTCATAAATAAACCAACCCAGAAGTCTGTACGATTTTCTGGTGCAGAAATATGTGATTTGTTACTCGGTTGCTAGGGAAAGCCCATGTGGTTGCTATGCAGTTACCAAGGTAATACAATACATGGCTCCTTTCCATCCTGAGTGAAATAAGTCAACCCGGAAGTCTGTAGTGTTTTCTGGTGCAGAGATATGTGATTTGTTACTCGGTTGCTAGGGTAACCCCATCTGGTTGCTAGGCAGTTAGCATAGTGATACTAATCAAGTGTCCTTGCCATCCTGATTGAAATAAGTCAACCCGGAAGTCTCTATGTTTTTCTGATGCAGAGATATGTGATTTGTTACTCGGTTGCTAGGGTAACCCCATCTGGTTGCTAGGCAGTTACCATAGTGATACTAATGAAGTCTCCTTGCCATCCTGATTGAAATAAGTCAACCGGAAGTCTCTATGTTTTTCTGATGCAGAGATATGTGATTTGTTACTCGGTTGCTAGGGTAACCCCATCTGGTTGCTAGGCAGTTATCATAGTGATACTAATCAAGTCTCCTTGCCATCGTGATTGAAATAAGTCAACCCGGAAGTCTCTACGCTTTTGTGATGCAGAGATATGTGATTTGTTACTCGGTTGCTAGGGTAACCCCATCTGGTTGCTAGGCAGTTACCATAGTGATACTAATCAAGTCTCCTTGCCATCCTGATTGGAATAAGTCAACCCGAAGTCTCTATGTTTTTCTGATGCAGAGATATGTGATTTGTTACTCGGTTGCTAGGGTAACCCCATCTGGTTGCTAGGCAGTTACCATAGTGATACTAATCAAGTCTCCTTGCCATCCTGATTGAAATAAGTCAACCCGGAAGTCTCTACGTTTTTCTGATGCAGAGATATGTGATTTGTTACTCGGTTGCTAGGGTAACCCCATCTGGTTGCTAGGCAGTTACCATAGTGATACTAATCAAGTCTCCTTGCCATCCTGATTGAAATAAATCAACCCGAAGTCTGTACTCTTTTCTGGTGCCGAGATATGTGATTTGTTTCTCGGTTGCTAGGGTAACCACATCTGGTTGCTAGGCAGTTACCATAGTGATACTAATCAAGTCTCCTTGCCATCCTGATTGAAATAAATCAACCCAGAAGTCTCTCTGATTTTCTGGTGCAGAGATATAGTTACTGCTAAACGGTTGCTAGGGTACTCTGTTTAGTTGCTAGGGAGTGGCTTGGCAGCTGCCAATCATGAATCTCCAAAGGCTGCTTGTCAGTATGAATGATATAAACCAACTCCCATGCCTCTGTGACATTCAGAATGGAAGATATCCCTCTATGGATTTTGGTTGTTAAGGTGCTCGACAATGGTTGCTAGGGAGGGGCTAGGAAGTGTTGATTTGATGCATGATTGGCTGTTTGCTGTCCCGAGTCAAACGAGACCACCCTTGTGTTTCTATGACACTTCTATCCGGAGATATCCCTTTGATCTGTTTCAATAGAAGTCTATGGGACTTGTTGCTAAGGTGCTCTTAATGGTTGCTAGGGCGTGGCTTGATAGCTTCACAATGATCCTGAGAGACTGATTGGTCGTCTGAGTAAAATGAGCCCACCCCTCGTCTCTATGACACTGTGATCCAGAGCTATGTTCAATACAAATCCCTATGCCTTTTCATTTCATGGGCCGTCCTACACCATTATAAGTCAATTGGGGCATTTTTGGGCAGCTCCTGCCCCCAGGGGTGCAACTTTTACCCCATATTGAGGTATGCTCTTACAGAGCCTGCCAGCCTCTTCAAATGTGGCAAATCACACGTTTCTACTGAAATCCTCGCTTGGAGCTGTGACGCGTCAAAGTTTGTGTCAATGTTAAGTCTATGGGATTTTTCGGCCGCTTTTTTGCCCCTGGGGCAAATACCGTACTCCGATCGCTTATAAAAGTCATAGCACACGTGTCCTCAATAGGCCGTTCGATTTGACACCTCATTCGTGGGTCTACGCCAAACGGTGCGGGACGAGTTAGGTGCCGAAGTTTTGTTAAGAGATATAAAAATAAAAATAAAAATAAAAATAATAAGTATGTGAGATTACAATAGTGATGCTTTGCAAGCACCACTAATAATAATAATAATAATAATAATAATAAGTTTAAATAGGATTTCAGTAAGTTGGCTTTCACAAGCCAACTTAACTAGAAAAAGTTCGTCGAGACAAACTTTAAGTTGGCATGTGAAAGTTTGGACCAGAAAGTTTGAAGTAGTTTGAAGTTTAAATTAGTTTAAAGTAGATTATAGTTTAAAGTAGTTTATAGTTTAAAGTAGTTTTAAGTTTAAAGTAGTTTGAAGTTTAAAGTAGTTTATAGTTTAAATTAGTTTGTAGTTTAAATTAGTTTGTAGTTTAAATTAGTTTAAAGTTTAAAGTAGTTTGTAGTTTAAAGTAGTTTAAAGTTTAACTTAGTTGCTAGATAGATAGACAGATAGATAGATAGAGAGAGATAGACACTCAGATAGATAGATAGATAGATATTTACCCTCAGATAGATAGATAGATAGATAGATATTTATCCTCAGATAGAGAGAGAGATAGATATTTACCCTCAGATAGATAGATAGATAGATATTGACCCTCAGATAGATAGATAGATAGATAGATAGACAGATAGATGCTAGCACGTTTTTAGCATTTTTTAGTACTCGCTAGGTGATGCTGGCATGTGTTAGCATGATGCTAGCACGTTTTTAGCATCTTTTAGCACTTCGCTTGGCGATGCTAGCATGTGTTAGCATGATGTTAGCACGTTTTTAGAATTTTTTAGCACTTCGCTAGGCGATGCTAGCATGTGTTAGCATGATGCTAGCATGTTTTTAGCCTGTTTTAGCACTCCGCTAGGCGATGCTAGCATGTGTTAGCATGATGCTAGCACGTTTTTAGCAATTTTTAGCACTTCGCTAGGCGATGCTAGCATGTGTTAGCATGATGCTAGCACGTTTTTAGCATGTTTTAACACTTCGCTAGGCGATGCTAACATGTGTTAGCATGATGCTAAGCATGTTTTTAGCATGTTTTAAGCACTTCACTAGGCGATGCTAAGCATGTGTTAAGCATGATGCTATAGACGCTTTTAGCAATTTTTAGCACTTCGCTAGGCGATGCTAAGCATGTGTTAGCATGATGCTAGCACGCTTTTAGCATGTTTTAGCACTTCGCTAGGCGATGCTAAGCATGTGTTAGCATGATGCTAATGACGTTTTTAGCATGTTTTAACGACTTCGCTAGGCGATGCTAGCATGTGTTAGCATGATGCTGCAGACGTTTTTAGCATGTTTTAAGCACTTGGCTGGCGATGCTAAGCATGTGTTAAGCATGATGCTAAGACGCTTTTAGCATGTTTTAGCACTTTGCTTGGCGATGCTAAGCATGTGTTAAGCATGATGCTAAGACGCTTTTAGCATGTTTTAGCACTTCGCTAGGCGATGCTAAGCATGTGTTAAGCATGATGCTAAGACGTTTTTAGCATGTTTTAACGACTTCGCTAGGCGATGCTAAGCATGTGTTAGCATGATGCTAACGACGCTTTTAGCATGTTTTATCACTCGCTAGGCGATGCTAAGCATGTGTTAAGCATGATGCTAAGACGCTTTTAGCATGTTTTAACGACTTCGCTAGGCGATGAAAGCATGTGTTAACGATGATGCTAGCACGTTTTTAGCATGTTTTAAGCACTTCGCTAGGCGATGCTAGCATGTTTTAGCATGATGCTAGCACGTTTTTAGCATTTTTTAGCACTTCGCTAGGCGATGCTAGCATGTGTTAGCATGATGCTAGCACGTTTTTAGCATGTGGCTATGAAGATTTTAGGTCATTACTTTTTGGCTGCTTGATAAAAGAAATCCTCTGAGGGAGAGAGAGAGGGAGAGATGCAGGGCTGACAGGCCCTTTTTGTCTGTGTGTGTGAAAATGTCAGTTGGGATTTAAATTTCTGAACATTCCGCAATGTTAAGTCAATGGGAGTTTTTTCCGAGTTTGATCGTCATTTTTAGGAAAACCGTAAGTCCGATCAGTTAGAAAAGATATAGCACACTATTCGGGATTAGTCTGAAGGTCTGTGCCGAGTTTGGTGCCTGTAGCTTAAAAGCTCTAGGAGGAGTTAGATATAGAAATTTCTGAGTAAGAAGAATAATAATAACTAGAAAAAAAAGTTTGTCGAGACAAACTTTAAGTTGGCTTGTGAAAGTTTGGACCAGAAAGTTTGAAGAAGTTTAAAGTAGTTTGAAGTTTAAATTAGTTTAAAGTAGTTTATAGTTTAAATTAGTTTGTAGTTTAAATTAGTTTAAATTAGTTTAAAGTAGTTTATAGTTTAAAGTAGTTTATAGTTTAAATTAGTTTAGTTTAAATTAGTTTAAAGTAGTTTATAGTTTAAAGTAGTTTAAAGTTTAACTTAGTTGCTAGATAGATAGATAGATAGATAGATAGATAGATAGATAGATAGACAGACACTCAGATAGATAGAGAGATAGATATTTACCCTCAGATAGATAGATAGATAGACAGACACTCAGATAGATAGAGAGATAGATAGATAGATATTTACCCTCAGATAGATAGATAGATCGATAGATAGATAGACATTGACCCTAAGATAGATAGATAGACAACAGACAGACAGAGAGACCGATAGATAGATAGATAGATAGATATTGACCCTCAGATAGATAGATAGATAGATGATTGATTGATTGATTGATTGATTGATTGATCCTTGCTACCCTGAGTCCCATGAACAAAGCCAGAAGTCTTTATGTTGTTCTGTTGCAGAGATATGTGATTTGTTACTCGGTTGCTAGGGTAACCCCATATGGTTGCTAGGCAGTTACCATAGTGATACTTATCAAGTCTTCTTGCCATCCTGATTGAAATAAATCAACCCAGAAGTCTCTACGATTTTCTGTTGCAGAGATATGTGATTTGTTACTCGGTTGCTAGGGTATCCCCATCTGGTTGTTAGGCAGTCACCATAGTGATACTTATCAAGTGTTCTTGACATCCTGATTGAAATAAACCAACCCAGAAGTCTCTACGATTTTCTGGTCCAGAGATATGTGATTTGTTACTCGGTTGCTAGGGTAACCCAATGTGGTTGCTAGACAGTTACCATAGTGATACTTATCAAGTCTCATTGACATCCTGATTGAAATAAATCAACCCAGAAGTCTCTATGATTTTCTGGTGCAGAGATATTTGATTTGTTACTCGGTTGCTAGGGTAACCCCATCTGGTTGCTAGGCAGTTGCCTTAGTGATACTAATGAAGTGTCCTTGCCATCCTGATTGAAATAAGTCAATCCGGATGTCTCTACGTTTTTCTGATGCAGAGATATGTGATTTGTTACTCGGTTGCTAAGGTAACCCCATGTGGTTGCTAGGCAGTTACCATAGTGATACTTATCAAGTCTCCTTGCCATCCTGATTGAAATAAATCAACCCAGAAGTCTCTCTGATTTTCTGGTGCAGAGATATGTGATTTGTTACTCGGTTGCTAGGGTAACCCCATCTGGTTGTTAGGCAGTCACCATAGTGATACTTGTCAAGTCTCCTTGCCATCCTGATTGAAATAAATGAACCCAGAAGTCTCTCTGATTTTCTGATGCAGAGATATAGTTATTGCTAAACGGTTGCTAGGGTACTCTGTTTAGTTGCTAGGGAGTGGCTTGACAGCTGCCAATCATGAAACTCCAAACGCTGCTTGTCAGTATGAATGATATAAACCAACTCCCATGCCTCTGTGACATTCAGAATGGAAGATATCCCTCTATGGATTTTGGTTGTTAAGGTGCTCGACAATGGTTGGTAGGGAGGGGCTAGGAAGTGTTGAGGTGATTCATGATTGGCTGTTTGCTGCCCCGAGTCAAACGAGACCACCCTTGTGTTTCTATGACACTTCTATCCGGAGATATCCCTTTGATGTCTTTCATTAGAAGTCTATGGGAGTTGTTGCTAAGGTGCTTTAAATTGTTGCTAGGGCGTGGCTTGATAGCTTCACAATGATCCCGAGAGACTGACTGGTCGTCTGAGTAAAATGAGCCCGCCCCTTGTCTCTATGACACTGTGATCCAGAGCTATGTTCAATACAAAATATCTATGCAATGAGGGAGAGAGAGAGGAGAGATGCAGGGCTGACAGGCCCTTTTTGTCTGTGTGTGTGAAAATGTCAGTTGGGATTTAAATTTCTGAACATTCCGCAATGTTAAGTCAATGGGAGTTTTTCCGAGTTTGATCGTCATTTTTAGGAAAACCGTAAGTCCGATCAGTTACAAAAGATATAGCACACTATTCGGGATTAGTCTGAAGGTCTGTGCCGAGTTTGGTGCCTGTAGCTTAAAAGCTCTAGGAGGAGTTAGTCTTGGTAATTTTAGTCTCAGAAGAATAATAATAATAATAACTAGAAAAAAAGTTTGTCGAGACAAACTTTAAGTTGGCTTGTGAAAGTTTGGACCAGAAAGTTTGAAGAAGTTTAAAGTAGTTTGAAGTTTAAATTAGTTTAAAGTAGTTTATAGTTTAAATTAGTTTGTAGTTTAAATTAGTTTAAATTAGTTTAAAGTAGTTTATAGTTTAAAGTAGTTTATAGTTTAAATTAGTTTAGTTTAAATTAGTTTAAAGTAGTTTATAGTTTAAAGTAGTTTAAAGTTTAACTTAGTTGCTAGATAGATAGATAGATAGATAGATAGATAGATAGATAGATAGATAGATAGATAGATAGATAGATAGATAGATAGATAGATAGACAGACACTCAGATAGATAGAGAGATAGATATTTACCCTCAGATAGATAGATAGATAGACAGACACTCAGATAGATAGAGAGATAGATAGATAGATATTTACCCTCAGATAGATAGATAGATCGATAGATAGATAGACATTGACCCTAAGATAGATAGATAGACAACAGACAGACAGAGAGACCGATAGATAGATAGATAGATAGATAGATAGATAGATATTGACCCTCAGATAGATAGATAGATAGATGATTGATTGATTGATTGATTGATTGATTGATTGATTGATTGATCCTTGCTACCCTGAGTCCCATGAACAAAGCCAGAAGTCTTTATGTTGTTCTGTTGCAGAGATATGTGATTTGTTACTCGGTTGCTAGGGTAACCCCATATGGTTGCTAGGCAGTTACCATAGTGATACTTATCAAGTCTTCTTGCCATCCTGATTGAAATAAATCAACCCAGAAGTCTCTACGATTTTCTGTTGCAGAGATATGTGATTTGTTACTCGGTTGCTAGGGTATCCCCATCTGGTTGTTAGGCAGTCACCATAGTGATACTTATCAAGTGTTCTTGACATCCTGATTGAAATAAACCAACCCAGAAGTCTCTACGATTTTCTGGTCCAGAGATATGTGATTTGTTACTCGGTTGCTAGGGTAACCCAATGTGGTTGCTAGACAGTTACCATAGTGATACTTATCAAGTCTCATTGACATCCTGATTGAAATAAATCAACCCAGAAGTCTCTATGATTTTCTGGTGCAGAGATATTTGATTTGTTACTCGGTTGCTAGGGTAACCCCATCTGGTTGCTAGGCAGTTGCCTTAGTGATACTAATGAAGTGTCCTTGCCATCCTGATTGAAATAAGTCAATCCGGATGTCTCTACGCTTTTCTGATGCAGAGATATGTGATTTGTTACTCGGTTGCTAAGGTAACCCCATGTGGTTGCTAGGCAGTTACCATAGTGATACTTATCAAGTCTCCTTGCCATCCTGATTGAAATAAATCAACCCAGAAGTCTCTCTGATTTTCTGGTGCAGAGATATGTGATTTGTTACTCGGTTGCTAGGGTAACCCCATCTGGTTGTTAGGCAGTCACCATAGTGATAATTATCAAGTCTTCTTGACATCCTGATTGAAATAAACCAACCCAGAAGTCTCTACGATTTTCTGGGTCAGAGATATGTGATTTGTTACTCGGTTGCTAGGGTAACCCAATGTGGTTGCTAGGCAGTTACCATAGTGATACTTGTCAAGTCTCCTTGACATCCTGATTGAAATAAATCAACCCAGAAGTCTCTACAATTATCTGGTGCAGAGATATGTGATTTGTTACTCGGTTGCTAGGGTAACCCCATCTGGTTGCTAGGCAGTTACCATAGTGATACTAATGAAGTCTCCTTGCCATCCTGATTGAAATAAGTCAATCCGGAAGTCTCTACGCTTTTCTGATGCAGAGATATGTGATTTGTTACTCGGTTGCTAAGGTAACCCCATGTGGTTGCTAGGCAGTTACCATAGTGATACTTATCAAGTCTCCTTGCCATCCTGATTGAAATAAATCAACCCAGAAGTCTCTCTGATTTTCTGGTGCAGAGATATGTGATTTGTTACTCGGTTGCTAGGGTAACCCCATGTGGTTGCTAGGCAGTTACCATAGTGATACTTATCAAGTCTCCTTGCCATCCTGATTGAAATAAATGAACCCAGAAGTCTCTCTGATTTTCTGATGCAGAGATATAGTTATTGCTAAACGGTTGCTAGGGTACTCTGTTTAGTTGCTAGGGAGTGGCTTGACAGCTGCCAATCATGAAACTCCAAACGCTGCTTGTCAGTATGAATGATATAAACCAACTCCCATGCCTCTGTGACATTCAGAATGGAAGATATCCCTCTATGGATTTTGGTTGTTAAGGTGCTCGACAATGGTTGCTAGGGAGGGGCTAGGAAGTGTTGAGGTGATTCATGATTGGCTGTTTGCTGCCCCGAGTCAAACGAGACCACCCTTGTGTTTCTATGACACTTCTATCCGGAGATATCCCTTTGATGTCTTTCATTAGAAGTCTATGGGAGTTGTTGCTAAGGTGCTTTAAATTGTTGCTAGGGCGTGGCTTGATAGCTTCACAATGATCCCGAGAGACTGACTGGTCGTCTGAGTAAAATGAGCCCGCCCCTTGTCTCTATGACACTGTGATCCAGAGCTATGTTCAATACAAAATATCTATGCAATGAGGGAGAGAGAGAGGAGAGATGCAGGGCTGACAGGCCCTTTTTGTCTGTGTGTGTGAAAATGTCAGTTGGGATTTAAATTTCTGAACATTCCGCAATGTTAAGTCAATGGGAGTTTTTTCCGAGTTTGATCGTCATTTTTAGGAAAACCGTAAGTCCGATCAGTTACAAAAGATATAGCACACTATTCGGGATTAGTCTGAAGGTCTGTGCCGAGTTTGGTGCCTGTAGCTTAAAAGCTCTAGGAGGAGTTAGTCTTGGTAATTTTAGTCTCAGAATAATAATAATAATAATAATAATAATAATAAGTTTAAATAGGATTTCAGTAAGTTGGCTCTCACAAGCCAACTTAATAATAATAATAAGTTTAAATAGGATTTCAGTAAGTTGGCTCTCACAAGCCAACTTAATAATAATAAGTTTAAATAGGATTTCAGTAAGTTGGCTTTCACAAGCCAACTTAATAAGTTTAAATAGGATTTCAGTAAGTTGGCTCTCACAAGCCAACTTAACTAGAAAAAGTTCGTCGAGACAAACTTTAAGTTGGCTTGTGAAAGTTTGGACCAGAAAGTTTGAAGTTTAAAGTAGTTTGAAGTTTAAATTAGTTTATAGTTTAAATTAGTTTAAAGTTTAAATTAGTTTATAGTTTAAAGTAGTTTGAAGTTTAAAGTAGTTTATAGTTTAAATGAGTTTAAAGTTTAAATTAGTTTAAAGTTTAAAGTAGTTTGTAGTTTAAAGTAGTTAAAAGTTTAACTTAGTTGCTAGATAGATAGATAGATAGATAGATAGACACTCAGATAGATAGATAGAGAGATAGATAGATATTTACCCTCAGATAGATAGATAGATATAGATAGATAGATATTTACCCTCAGATAGATAGATAGATAGATAGATATTGACCCTCAAATAGATAGATAGATAGATAGATAGATATTGACCCTCAGATAGATAGATAGATAGATAGACAAATAGATGCTTAGCAGGTTTTTAGCATTTTTTAGTACTTCAGCTAGGTGATGCTAGCATGTGTTAGCATGATGCTAGCACGTTTTAGCATCTTTTAGCACTTCAGCTGGCGATGCTAGCATGTGTTAGCATGATGCTAGCACGTTTTAGCATGTTTTAACACTTCGCTAGGCGATGCTAGCATGTGTTAGCATGATGCTTAGCACGTTTTAGCATGTTTTAGCACTTCGCTAGGCGATGCTAGCATGTGTTAGCATGATGCTAGCACGTTTTTAGCATTTTTTTGCACTTCGCTAGCCGATGCTAGCACGTTTTTAGCATGTTTTAGCACTTTGCTAGGCGATGCTAGCATGTGTTAACATGATGCTAGCACGTTTTTAGCATGTTTTAGCACTTCGCTAGGCGATGCTAGCATGTGTTAGCATGATGCTAGCACGTTTTTAGCATGTTTTAGCACTTCGCTAGGCGATGCTAACATGTGTTAGCATGATGCTAACACGTTTTTAGCATTTTTTTGCACTTCGCTAGGCGATGCTAGCACGTTTTTAGCATGTTTTAGCACTTCGCTAGGCTATGCTAGCATGATGCTAGCACGTTTTAGCATGTTTTAGCACTTCGCTAGGCGATGCTAGCATGTGTTAGCATGATGCTAGCAAGTTTTTAGCATGTTTTAGCACTTCGCAAGGCGATGCTAGCATGTGTAAGCATGATGCTAGCACGTTTTTAGCATTTTTTTGCACTTCGCTAGGCGATGCTAGCACGTTTTTAGCATGTTTTAACACTTTGCTAGGCGATGTTAACATGTGTTAGCATGATGCTAGCACGTTTTTAGCATTTTTTTGCACTTCGCTAGGCGATGCTAACACGTTTTTAGCATGTTTTAACACTTCGCTAGGCGATGCTAACATGTGTTAGCATGATGATAGCACGTTTTAGCACTTCGCTAGGCGATTTTAGCATGATGCTAGCACATTTTTAGCTTGTTTTAGCACTTCGCTAGTCAATGCTAGCATGTGTTAGCATGATGCTAGCACGTTTTTAGCATGTTTTAGCGTGTGGCTAGGAAGATTTTAGGTCATTACTTTTTGGCTGCTTGATAAAAGAAATCCTCTGAGGGAGAGAGAGAGGAGAGATGCAGGGCTGACAGGCCCTTTTGTGTCTGTGTGTGTGTGAAAATGTCAGTTGGAATTTGAATTTCTGAACATTCCGCAATGTTAAGTCAATGGGAGTTTTTTCTGAGTTTGATCGTCATTTTTAGGAAAACCGTAAGTCCGATCAGTTAGAAAAGATATAGCACACTATTCGGGATTAGTCTGAAGGTCTGTGCCGAGTTTGGTGCCTGTAGCTTAAAAGCTCTAGGAGGAGTTAGATATAGAAATTTCAGAGTAAGAATAATAATAATAATAATAATAATAAGTTTAAGTACAATATCAGTAAGTTGGCTCTCACAAGCCAACTTAACTAGAAAAAGTTCAGTCGAGACAAACTTTAAGTTGGCTTGTGAAAGTTTGGACCAGAAAGTTTGAAGTTTAAAGTAGTGTGAAGTTTAAATTAGTTTATAGTTTAAATTAGTTTAAAGTTTAAATTAGTCTAAAGTTTAAATTAGTTTGAATTTTAAAGTAGTTTGAAGTTTAAATTAGTCTAAAGTTTAAATTAGTTTGAATTTTAAAGTAGTGTGAAGTTTAAATTAGTTCAAAGTTTAAATTAGTCTAAAGTTTAAATTAGTTTGAATTTTAAAGTAGTTTGAAGTTTAAATTAGTTCAAAGTTTAAAGTAGTCTAAAGTTTAAATTAGTTTGAATTTTAAAGTAGTTTATAGTTTAAAGTAGTTTGAAGTTTAAAGTAGTTTATAGTTTAAATGAGTTTAAAGTTTAAATTAGTTTAAAGTAGTTTGTAGTTTAAAGTAGTTAAAAGTTTAACTTAGTTGCTAGATAGATAGATAGATAGATAGATAGATAGATAGATAGATAGATAGATAGATAGACACTCAGATAGATAGATAGAGAGATAGATAGGGAGATATTTACCCTCAGATAGATAGATAGATATAGATAGATAGATATTTACCCTCAGATAGATAGATAGATAGATATTGACCCTCAAATAGATAGATAGATAGATAGATATTGACCCTCAAATAGATAGATAGATAGATAGATATTGACCCTCAGATAGATAGATAGATAGATAGATAGACAGACAGATAGATGCTAGCACGTTTTTAGCATTTTTTAGTACATCGCTAGGCGATGCTAGCATGTGTTATCATGATGCTAGCACGTTTTTAGCATGTTTTAGCACTTCGCTAGGCGATGCTAGCATGTGTTAGCATGATGCTAGCACGTTTTTAGCATTTTTTAGCACTTCGCTAGGCGATGATAGCATGTGTTAGCATGATGCTAGCACGTTTTTAGCATGTTTTAGCACTTCGCTAGGCGATGCTAGCATGTGTTATCATGATGCTAGCACGTTTTTAGCATGTTTTAGCACTTCGCTAGGCGATGCTAGCATGTGTTAGCACGTTTTTAGCATTTTTTAGCACTTCGCTAGGCGATGCTAGCATGTGTTAGCATGATGCTAGTACGTTTTTAGCATGTTTTAGCACTTCGCTTGGCGATGCTAGCATGTGTTAGCATGATGCTAGCACTTTTTTAGCATGTTTTAGCACTTCGCTAGGCGATGCTAGCATGTGTTACCAGTGTAGACTGATTCCCAAACAAATGACTCTAATGAGCCGGTTCTTTTGAATCTACAGTATGAAACATACAGTGTGACCAGTGTAGTCTGATTACAACATTAATGACTCTAATGAGCCGGTTCTTTTGAATCTACAATGTGAAACATACAGTGTGACCAGTGTAGTCCGATTCCCAAGTTAATGACTCTAATGAGCCGGTTCTTTTGAATCTACAGTGTGAAACATACAGTGTGACCAGTGTAGTCTGATTCCCAAATTAATGACTCTAATGAGCCAGTTCTTTTGAATCTAAAATGTGAAACACACAGTGTGACCAGTGTAGTCTGATTCCCAAATTAATGACTCTAATGAGCCGGTTCTTTTGAATCTACAATGTGAAACATACAGTGTGACCAGTGTAATCTGATTACAATATTAATGACTCTAATGAGCCAGTTCTTTTGAATCTACAGTGTGAAACATACAGTGTGACCAGTGTAGTCTGATTCCCAAATTAATGACTCTAATGAGCCGGTTCTTTTGAATCTACAATGTGAAACTTACAGTGTGACCAGTGTAGTCTGATTCCCAAATTAATGACTCTAATGAGCCGGTTCTTTTGAATCTACAATGTGAAACTTACAGTGTGACCAGTTTAGTCTGATTCCCAAATGAATGACTCTAATGAGCCAGTTCTACAGTGTAGTGTTAAAAAGTTTAACTTAGTTGCTAGATAGATAGATAGATAGATAGATAGATAGATAGATAGATAGATAGATAGATAGATAGATATTTACCCTTAGATATATAGAGAGATAGATAGATAGATAGAGAGAGAGAGATAGATATTTACCCTCAGATAGATAGATAGATAGATAGATAGATAGATAGATAGATAGATAGATAGATAGATAGATAGATAGATATTGACCCTCAGATAGATGCTAGCACATGTTTAGCATGTTTTAGCGTGTGGCTATGAAGATTTTAGGTCATTACTTTTTGGCTGCTTGATAAAAGAAATCCTCTGAGGGAGAGAGAGAGGGAGAGATGCAGGGCTGACAGGCCCTTTTTGTCTGTGTGTGTGAAAATGTCAGTTGGGATTTAAATTTCTGAACATTCCGCAATGTTAAGTCAATGGGAGTTTTTTCCGAGTTTGATCGTCATTTTTAGGAAAACCGTAAGTCCGATCAGTTAGAAAAGATATAGCACACTCGAGTCAGAACAGTTTGAGTGTCTGAGCCGAGTTTGGAGTATGTGGAGTTAAAGCTCTAGGAGGAGTTAGATATAGAAATTTCACAGCTAAGAAGAATAATAATGAACTAGATAGGTACATTTCCTGAAGAAAATGTGAGTGGTGCTTGCCGTGGCAAAACTCGATCAAATAGCATGCTTGAAAAGAACAAAAATTATGGTCATAAATAAATCAACCCAGAAGTCTCTACGCTTTTCTGATGCAGAGATATGTGATTTGTTACTTCGGTTGCTAGGGTAAACCCATCTGGTTGCTAGGCAGTTACCATAGTGATAGTAATGAAGTCTCCTTGCCATCCTTATTGAAATAAGTCAACCCGGAAGTCTGTACTATTTTCTGGTGCAGAGATATGTGATTTGTTACTCGGTTGCTAGGGTAACCCCATCTGGTTGCTAGGCAGTTTCCATAGTGATAGTAATCAAGTTTCCTTGCCATCCTGAGTGAAATAAATCAACCCAGAAGTCTGTACTATTTTCTGGTGTAGAGATATGTGATTTGTTACTCGGTTGCTAGGGTACTATGTGTAGTTGCTAGGGAGTGGTTTGGCAGCTGCCAATCATGAAATTCCAAAGGCTGCTTGTCAGTATGAATGATATAAATCAACTCCCATGCCTCTGTGACATTCAGAATGGAAGATATCCCTCTATGGATTTTGGTTGCTAAGGTGCTCGACAATAGTTGCTAGGGAGGGGCTAGGAAGTGTTGAGGTGATTCATGATTGGCTGTTTGCTGCCCCGAGTCAAACGAGACCACCCTTGTGTTGGTATGACACTTCTAGCGGAGATATCCCTTTGATCTCTTTCATTAGAAGTCTATGGGACTTGTTGCTAAGGTCCTCTAAATGGTTGCTAGGGCGTGGCTTGATAGCTTTGCAATGATCCTGAGAGACTGATTGGTCGTCTTAGTAAAATGAGGCAGGCCCCTTGTCTCTATGACACTGTGATCCAGAGCTATGTTTAATTAAAAATCCCTATTTCATGGGCTGTCCTACACCATTGTAAGTCAATGGGGGCAACTTTGGGCAGCTCCTGCCCCCAGGGGTGCAACTTTTACCCCATATTGAGGTATGCTCTTACAGAGCCTGCCAGCCTCTTCAAATGTGGCAAATCACACGTTTCTGCGAAATCCTCAGCTCGGAGCTGTGACGCGTCAAAGTTTGTCTCAATGTTAAGTCAATGGGATTTTTCGGCGCTTTTTTGCCCCTGGGGCAAATACCGTACTCCGATACGCTTATAAAAGTCATAGCACACGTGTCCTCAATAGGCCGTTCGATTTGACACCTCATTCGGTGGGTCTATGCCAAACGGTGCGGGACCGAGTTAGGTGCCGAAGTTTTGTTAAGAGATATGAATAATAAAAATATAAAATAAAAATAATAAGTATGTGAGATTACAATAGTGATGCTTTGCAAGCACCACTAATAAAAATAAAAGTATAATAAGTATGTGAGATTACAATAGTGATGCTTTGCAAGCACCACTAATAATAATAAGTTTAAGTAGGATTTCAGTAAGTTGGCTTTCACAAGCCAACTTAATAAGTTTAAATAGGATTTCAGTAAGTTGGCTTTCACAAGCCAACTTAATAATAATAAGTTTAAGTACAATATCAGTAAGTTGGCTCTCACAAGCCAACTTAATAACATTGTTAAATATATATCAGCTGTGTGTGTGTGTGTGTGTGTGTGTGTGTGTGTGTGTGTGTGTGTGTGTGTGTGTGTGTGCTAACTTAAATCGTGCAAACAGAAATGAGGCCGCCTCAATGTGCATCATCAGTAATGGATTTAATGGTTTTATGCATGTACGGTCAAATAAATTCACACACATCATGTCAAAATGTAAGTCTGGCCAAGTATTCATGTAAACAGTCGGTTATGTACATTGGTAAGACAGACGTCTTAAGTGAATGTAAACAGTTGGGAAAAATCAATTCAATCAATATCAATATCAGTCCAATATTAATCTGTTGCCGTAATTTTAATCAAACAAAATCACTCACTCTTCTGATGACTAACTTTATTAAATTTAATGAGAATCATTGTGTGTGTCTTACAGTGAAGTCTGTTTTACATTTAATTGCTTTAGCCTATTTAATTTCTGTAGTATTTGTTCTTACTTGAATGCAGACCTACTTATAAAACATATCATTTTCGTGAAATAAGATTTAGTATCGCCTACGCCTAAACATTAGCATGTGGAGATTCCGGTCTTTAATTTTACAAAATGTTAAATGTAATTTAATTCTTAATGTGGGAAATAACATAAACCCTGCTGATTGAGACGTGTTTTTTGTACATTTTAGTAAGGAATAAGGAAATTAACATATCACCACAGAAATGCAGGGACTGTAAATATAGTCCTTTTAAATTTAAAATAATTTGCTCTTAATGCAGTGTTATTTTCATTCAATTACTTAATGTGATCTGAATTGAAATAACTAGTTAAGTAGCTTAAACAAAACTTTGAATTTTGTGGTTGAAATTTGAATCAAAACTGTTTTTGAATTACCAAGAATTGCTCAGATTTTTTTTGTCCCAGAATAAGAGAGTACCAAAGACAGCAGCAACCAGCAGATGCAGCACAGCCCAGCATAGCAGGATTTGCAAGACCAGAATTGACCAAACAAGCAGTGCAACTTTATGATGCAAGTTCTCCAAGACAACAAGAAATTCATAATGCCATCATTAAGGATCTGCTCATTGGCTGCACTTTACCTCTGTCAATTGTTGAAAATCAGCATTTCAGGCATTTCTTGAAAGTAATGGACAACAGATACACTCCCATTGCAAGAAAATACAGCACTTGAATTTTGGTCGACAAACAGGGAGAGATTCCGACAGCTCTACTCTCTGGTTGTAAAAGTGCTGTCTATATCAGCATCCTCTGCACCAGTAGAGAGTGTCTTTAGCAAAGGTGGCCTCATCGTGAGACCACATCGTGCACGCTTAACACATAAAATGGTCACAGCGCTTGTATTTCTGAAAAGCAATATGGCCCTGGTTTAGTGCTTGACTGTGTGCACTATAGTACATTGCATGTTCATTGTTCATTACAACTCATTTTACAAGACCAGAGAGCGGTGTTCAGAAAGGAGTTTGTTGTTGATTAAGCACAGTAATAAAGCTTTTTTTTTGTTATTACAAGCTGATATATTGAAATTCTACTCTGGGTATTGCCTCAGCCTATTTAAATGTGGGGGAGAGGCATTAAATGATTGAAATGTCAGCTTTAACTGGAGGACAATATAGTGTGATACAATAATAAAACAGGTTCATTTGTATTTTCATGCACTTGTAATATAATAAAAGTTCTACATATAGGCTACCTCTACTGCAGTGGCGGCTGCTGGTCTTTCAAAGAGGGGAAGCTCATTTTCGGCCTACATTATAAACTTATTTACCCTATTTTTTGCACTAAATCAATCTTAGGTGTTGATCTGCCCTGCTGTTTAATTCTAATTTTTTCCTCGTAAGGAAGACTTTCAAATGGCTTCGCCAAAATCAGGTCGACAATATTAGCACCGTCTGCCATCGTGCGCAGTTTCACCCGTACGACGCTAGCCT
>NW_026266232.1:0-44661 GCF_025860055.1 Xyrauchen texanus
AATTAGAACATTTTTGACCAGAAAATGGGAATTTCATCGTAGGCCTGTAGCGCCCTCTAGGGGCGAATGTTAGCCATTCTTTGCGCAGTATTTCAGAGTGATGTCATCTTGAAGCATGTTAGGTTTGAAAAACCATCAGTCAAAATTACATTTGATTTATTGACACGTATATATTGTTAAAATTTGGACATTTACATAAACACGCCTTTTTCAGCCATTTTGTATCGTATTCATTTTCCTAAGTAACGTTTTCAAGGATGTCCATTCTACACATGTGTACCAAATTTCAAGTCAATTGGAGCTACGGTTCAGGAGAAGAAGAGTTTTGTAGGTTTTCGCAAATTTTCAACGTACGGGAAAATCCATCATGGCGGAAGTTATGGGTTCTTGAGGCTTTTTGTTCCCCATGAGGAATGAGGCATGTACACCAAATTTCAGAAGATTTGGACAAATGGCGTGGAAATTGTATCACTTTTGAATTTTGTTTTTTGGGCGTGGCCTGTAGCGCCACCTATGGGCGAATGTGGGCCATTCTTGGTTTGGGGGTACCCGTTGGCATGGAGTATCAATGTGCCAATTTAGAAAATTTTTGACCAGTGACTTTTTGAGCTATTGGGGCTCAAGGAGAATAATAATAATAATAATAATAATAATAATAAAACCATCAATTACAATAGATTCCCTCCTACGGAGGAATCTAATAATAATAATAATAATAATAAATATAGCTGCAAGCAGCAATGCGGATTCCTCCTCAAAATGGCAAATCATTTAAAATTGATCAGTAGATGGTTGGGGATAAACCCTCCCAATTAAGGAATTCAAAAAAACATGTCTTTGTCTGAATCCAAACTAAACATTTTCAATGTACAGGAAAATCCATACCGGACCTTATGGATCCTTGAGGCTTTTTTGTTCCCAATGAGAAATGAGGCATGTACACCAAGTTTCAGAAGAATTGGACAAATGGCGTGGAAATGGTATCACTTTGAAAATATTTTTTTGGGGCGTGGCCTGTAGCGCCACCTATGGTTGAATGTGGGCCATTCTTGGTTTGTGGGTTCCTGTTGGCCTGTAGTATCAATGTACAAAATTAGAAAATATTTGACCAGAAAATGGGAATTTTGGAGTGGCCTGTAGCGCCCCTAGGTGCCGAATGTGGGCCATTCTTGGTTTGTGGGTTCCTTTTGGCCTGTAGAATCAATGTACCAAATTAGAAAATGTTTGACCAGAAAATGGGACATTTGGGAATTACCTGTAGCGCCCCCTAATGGCGAATGTTGGCCATTCTTGGTTTGTGGGTTCCTGTTGGCCTGTAGTATCAATGTGCCAAATTAGAAAATTTTTGACCAGAAAACGGGAATTTTGGCGTGGTCTTTAGTGCCCCCTAGTGGCGAATGTTGGCCATTCTTGGTTTGTGGGTTCCTGTTGGCCTGTAGTACCATAGTACCAAATTAGAACATTTTTGACCAGAAAATGGGAATTTCGGCATGGCCTGTAGCACCCCCTAGGGGTGAATGTTGGCCATTCTTGGTTTGTGGGTTCTTGTTGGCCTGTAGTATCAATGTACCAAATTAGAACATTTTTGACCAGAAAACGGAATTTTGGCGTGGCCTTTAGCTCTCTAGTGGCGTAATGTCGGCCATTCTTGGTTTGTGGGTTCCTGTTGGCCTGTAGTACCATTGTACCAAATTAGAACATTTTAGACCAGAAAATGGGAATTTCGGCATGGCCTGTAGCGCCCCTAGGGCTGAATATTGGCCATTCTTTGCATAGTACTTCAGAGTGATGTCATCTTGAAGCATGTTAGGTTTGAAAAACCATCAGTCAAAATTACATTTGATTTATTGACATGTATATATTGTTAAAATTTGGACATTTACATAAACACGCCCCTTTCAGCCATTTTGTATCATATTTATTTTTCCTAAATAATGTTTTCAAAGACTTCAATTGTACACATGTGTCCCAAATTGAAAATCAAGTCAATTGGAGCTACGGTTCAGGAGAAGAAGAGTTTTGTAGGTTTTCGCAAATTTTCAATGTATGGAAAAATCCATCATGGCGGAAGTTATGGGTTCTTGAGGCTTTTTTGTTCCCCATGAGAAATGAGGCATGTACACCAAGATTCAGGAGATTTGGACAAATGGCGTGGAAATGGTATCACTTTGAAAATATTTTTTTGGGCGTGGCCTGTAGCGCCACCTATGGGCGAATGTTGACCATTCTTGGTTTGGCGGTACCCATTGGCATGGACTATCAATGTGGCAATTTAGAAAACTTTTGACCAGTGATTTTTTGAGCTATTTGGGCTCAAGGAGAATAATAATAATAATAATAATAAATATAGCTGCAAGCAGCAATGCGGATTCCTCCTCAAAATGGCAAATCATTTCAAATTGATCAGTAGAGGGTTGGGGTTAAACCCTCTCAATGGATGAATCCAAAAAACACGAATTTCTGTCTGAATCCTAAACTAAATATTTTCAGTGTACAGGAAAATCCATCATACCGGACCTTATGGTTCCTTGAGGCTTTTTTGTTCCCAATGAGAAATGAGGCATGTACATCAAGTTTCAGAAGAATTGGACAAATGGCATGGAAATGGTATCACTTTGAAAATATTGTTTTGGGGCGTGGCCTGTAGCGCCACCTATGGGCGAATGTGGGCCATTCTTTGTTTGTGGGTTCCTGTTGGCCTGTAGTATCAATGTACAAAATTAGAATTTTTTAACCAGAAAATGGGAATTTTGGGAATTACCTGTAGTGCCCCCTAGGGGCGAATGTTGGCCATTCTTGGTTTGTGGGTTCCTGTTGGCATGTAGTATCGTTGTACAAATTAGAAAATTTTTGACCAGAAAACGGGAATTTCGGCTTGGCATGTAGCGCCACCTAGGGGCGAATGCCGGTCATTCTTGGTTTGTGGATTCTTGTTGGTCTGTAGTATCAATGTACCAAATTAGAACATTTTTGACCAGAAAATGGGAATTTTAGCATTGCCTGTATCGCCCCCTAGGGGGCGAATGTTGGCCATTCTTGGTTTGTGGGTTCCTGTTGGCCTGTAGTATCAATGTACCAAATTAGCATTCATTTTATGCATTGTAAAATAAGTGAATGTTAAAGGGATATTTGATCATTTCCTCACCCTCATGCAGTCCCAGATGTGTACAACTTTCTTCTGCAGAAATTGAATGAAGATGTTTAGAAGAATATCTCAGCTCTGTTGGTCCTTTCAATGTAAGTAAATGAGAAGTGGTGAGAAACAGATCAATAATTAAGTCATTTTTTACTATAAATCTGTACTTTCACTTTCACAAGCACTCTTCTCTCTTAAGAGTTCTTTTTCTGTTTTTTTTTGTGATTTACATAAGCATATCACCCCTCCTGAGCAGGGTGGACAATTTATAGTAAAAAAAAATACTCTATATACTACATATATTGATCTTTTTCACACCTACACCTATAATATCCCTTCTGAAAGTATGGATTAAACCACTGGAGTGTTATGGGTAACTTTTTATGTTGCATTTATGTGATTTTTGTTGATGTGAGTTCTGATCACCATTCAAGTGCATTGAAAGCAACAACAGGCCTGAGAAAGAAAGAAATACACATCTGGGATAGAAAGAGGGTGAGTAAATGATGAGAGAAATATCTATTTGGGGTAAACTAATTTTATTTGAAAGACTATCTAGGCACATAATATCACTGCATAGCTGTGACTGTTTATAACTATTTCAAAATGTAAAAGCTCACACTTTAAATGGTCAGTGCTTTGATTTTTAAATCATTAAAATAGCAACAGATCCAGTGAAAAAAATGGAGATTGAGTGATTGTTTTTACATTTTACATGCCATTCAAAAAAAGTGGCATTCTACCACGTAAGAGAGAAATAAAAAACTTAAAATAATACCATTTTTACTTTTCAATTACTTCGGATGGCAATGCACTGGGCGAAGTCTAAATTGTTACTGTCTCTTTAAGAGGCTTTTATCGCATGATACGATATTCAAGGCACAGTTCAGTTTAATCTTTTGAGAACTGTGAAGTATCATTATTTTCGTTCTTTGCAATGCTTTTTGCATTTGTATTCATTTCAGAGATTATGGGTGTGAGGTGATAAAATACAGACTGCGTGAATGGTTGATGGTTCACTTGAATTTTGTGACGTTTCAGAAAGATTATCGTGAAGACAGACTGAGCACCCAGTTTATTTTCTTTATTTTACAAAAGCACAAGGTTTTGTTGTTATTGTAATTGTACACAAATAAAAGGACACATTTCATAGTTCGTAATGATGTCTTGCATGTTTCTGTATGGGCACAAATGACGCAGTATTTTATTTAAGTTGTTTCCGCTGTTTTGAGACAAACATCTAACAGGATATCACCTGGAATAATGCCAGAATTCAATATAATTATACAATATTTCTTTCTCAACTGTTTGTTCACTTGACATAACAGGCTCCTCAATATATCATGTATTTTTACACTTCGTTGTATGAAATTGTCCGTTCAGACGCAAGCAGCAGTGAAAGCGAAGTCTCATCGGCGTGCGTGCGTGCATTACGCGACGCGGCTCACTGTGTCACACAAACAGCTCGCAAACATTTGAGTTGTTTTCACATTTGTTGAGTTGAATAGTGTAAAATCGCTTGAATGTTCAAACAGGCAAAAATTGTATACAACCGACAAACCTTCGTGAAGACATATGTTTCATGTACGTTTCTGTTAGCGATTATTTTTCTGAAACACGTCATAAAAACTAAGACGGAGACGGCACACCCGGATTATTTTCTTTATTTTACAAAAGCACAAGGTTTTGTTGTTATTGTAAAAGTACAACTTTTATAGTTTGTGACGATGTATTAAATGTATAGTATGGGCAAAAATAACGCAGTATTTTGTTAATAATGCAGTATTTTGTTTAAGCTGTTAACGCTGTCTCGATAGAGAAAAATCTAACAGGACATCACAGCGGCATCACTAGACCCCTTCAGTAATTCATAATTCAATATATTGATACCCGATTTCTTTATCAACTGTTCACTTGAGACATAGCAGACACCCCAATATATCATGTATTTTGGTGTATGAAATTGTCCGTTCAAACACGAGGCGAAAGAGAACTCTCATCGGAGTCCGAGCGTTAAATGTGACGCGACGCGGCTCGCTCACTGTGTCACACAAACTGCACGCAAACATTTAATTGAGTTGTTTTGCCTTTGTTGAGTTGAATAGTGTTAAATTGCTTGAATGTTCAAACTGGAAAGCATTAAAACACACAATTGACTTACCTTCGTGAAGAAACAAGTAAAATGTCATTTGGCTTCTAAGTCTGGAGCTCCACCGAAATGCTCCATTAGAGAGATTGCTACAGAAGAGCTGCATGTGGTAGACAGAGTTACTCCAGTAGAGGGGCACTTTTGCTCAGCCATTGTAAATCAATGGGATTTTTTACATTTTTGATCATCTTTTGTGTGTACATTTACATAAACACGTCCATTTCAGCCATTTTGTATTGTATTCATTTTTGCTAAGTAACGTTTGGAAAGACATACATACTACACACGTGTGCCAAATTCCAAGTCAATTGGAGCTAAGATTCAGGAGAAGAAGAGTTTTTTAGGTTTTCCAAAATTTTCACTGTACAGGAAAATCCATAATGGCAGAAGTATGGGTTCTTGAGGCTTTTTTGTTCCCCATGAGAAATGAGGCATGTTTACCAAGTTTCATTTGGACAAATGGCGTGGAAATGGTATCACTTTGAAAATATTTTTTTGGGCGTGGCCTGTAGCGCCACCTATGGGCTAATGTTGACCATTCATGGTTTGGGTGTACCCGTTGGCATGGAGTATCAATGTGCCAATTTAGAAAATTTTTGACCAGTGACTTTTTGAGCTATTTGGGCTCAAGGAGAATAATAATAATAATAACAATAATAATAATAATAATAAAACCATCAAATACAATTGATTCCTTCCTTACGGAGGAATCTAATAATAAAACCATCAAATACAATAGATTCCCTCCTTACGGAGGAATCTAATAATAATAAAACTGACAAATACAATAGATTCCCTCCTTACGGAGGAAGCTAATAATAATAATAATAATAATAAAACCATCAAATACAATAGATTCCCTCCTTACGGAGGAATCTAATAATAAATATAGCTGCAAGCAGCAATGCGTATTCCTCCTCAAAATGGCAAATCATTTAAAATTAATCAGTAGAGGGCTGGGGTTAAACCCTCTCAATGGATGAATCCAAAAAACACGTATTTCTGTCTGAATCCTAAACTAAACATTTTCAGTGTACAGGAAAATCCATCATACCTTATGGATCCTTCAGGCTTTTTTGTTCCCAATGAGAAATGAGGCATATACACCAAGTTTCAAAAGAATTGGTTAAATGGCATGGAAATGGTATCACTTTGAAAATATTTTTTGGGGGCGTGGCCTGTAGCGCCACCTATGGGCAAATGTGGGTCATTCTTGGTTTGTGGGTTCCTGTTGGCCTGTAGTATCAATGTGCAAAATTAGAAAATATTTGACCAGAAAATTGGACTTTTGGGAATTACCTGTACTGCCCCCTAGGGGCAAATGTTGGCCATTCTTGGTTTGTGGATTCCTGTTAGCCTGTACTATTAATGTACCAAATTATAACATTTTTGACCAGAAAATGGGAACTTTGGCTTGTCCTTTAGTGCCCCCTAGTGGCGTATGTCGGTCATTCTTGGTTTGTGGATTCCTGTTGGCCTGTACTATTAATGTACCAAATTAGAACTTTTTTGACCAGAAATTGGGAATTTTGGCATGGCCATTCTTTGCGCAGTACTTCAGAGTGATGTCATCTTTAAGCATATTAGGTTTGAAAAACCATCAGTCAAAATTACATTTGATCTATTGACATGTATATATTGTTAAAATTTAAACATTTACATAAACACACCCCTTTCAGCCATTTTGTATCGTATTCATTTTTCCTAAGTAGTATTTTCAAAGACTTCAATTCTACACATGTGTACCAAATTTCAAGTCAATTGGAGCTACGGTTTAGGAGAAGAAGAGTTTTGTAGGTTTTCTCAAATTTTCAACGTACGGGAAAATCCATCATGGCGGAAGTTATGGGTCCTTGAGGCTTTTTTGTTCCCCATGAGGAATGAGGCATGCACACCAAGTTTCAGAAGATTTGGACAAATGGCGTGGAAATGGTATCACTTTGAAAATATATTTTTTGGGCATGGCCTGTAGCGCCACCTATGTGCAAATGAAGACCATTCTTGGTTTGGGGGTACCCGTTGGCATGGAGTATCAATGTGCCAATTTAGAAAATTTTTGACCAGTGACTTTTTGAGCTATTGGGGCTCAAGTAGAATAATAATAATAATAAATATAGCTGCAAGCAGCAATGCGGATTCCTCCTCAAAATGGCAAATCATTTAAAATTGATCAGTAGAGGGTTGGGGTTAAACCCTCTCAATGGATGATTCCAAAAAACACAAATTTCTGAATGAATCCTAAACTAAACATTTTCAGTCTACAGGAAAATCCATCATACCTTATGGATCCTTGAGGCTTTTTTGTTCCCAATGAGAAATGAGGCATGTACACCAAGTTTCAAAAGAATTGGTTAAATGGCATGGAAATGGTATCACTTTGAAAATATTTTTTAAGGGGAGTGGCCTGTAGCGCCACCTATGGGCAAATGTGGGTCATTCTTGGTTTGTGTGTTCCTGTTGGCCTGTAGTATCAATGTACAACATTAGAAAATATTTGACCAGAAAATGGGACATTTCGGAATTACTTGTAGTGCCCCCTAGGGGCGAATGTTGGCCATTCTTGGTTTGTGGGTTCCTGTTGACCTGTAGTATCAATGTACCAAATTAGAACATTTTTTATCAGAAAATGGGAATTTCGGCGTGTCCTCTAGTGCCCCCTAGTGGCTAATGTTGGCCATTCTTGGTTTGAGGATTCCTGTTGGCCTGTAGTATCAATGTACCAAATTAGAACATTTTTGACCAGAAAATGGGAATTTCGGCGTGGCCTGTAGTGCCCCCTAGGGGCGAATGTTGGCCATTCTTGGTTTGTGGGTTCCTGTTGGCCAGTAGTATCAATGTACCAAATTAGAAAATTTTTGACCAGAAAACGAAATTTTGTGAGTGGCCTGTAGCACCCCCTAAGGGCGAATGTGGGCCATACTTGGTTTGTGGGTTCCTTTTGGCCTGTAGTATCAATGTACCAAGTTAGAAAATGTTTGACCAGAAAATGGGAATTTCGGCTTGGCCTGTAGAGCCCCCTAGTGGCGAATGTCGGTCATTCTTGGTTTGTGGATTCCTGTTGGCCTGTACTATTAATGTACCAAATTAGAACATTTTTGACCAGAAAATGGGAATTTCGGCATGCCCTGTAGTGCCCCCTAGGGGAGAATGTTGGCCATTCTTGGTTTGAGGGTTCCTGTTGACCTGTAGTATCTATGTACCAAATTAGAATGTTTTGACCAGAAAACGAAATTTTGGGAGTGGCCTGTAGCGCCCCCTAAGGGCGAATGTGGGCCATACTTGGTATGTGGGTCCCTGTTGGCCTGTAGTATCAAAGTACCAAATTAGAAAATTTTTGACCAGAAAGTGGGAATTTTGGCTTGTCCTGTAGTTCCCCCTAGTGGCGAATGTCGGTCATTCTTGGTTTGTGGATTCCTGTTAGCCTGTACTATTTATGTACCAAATTAGAAAATTTTTGACCAGAAAATGGGAATTTTGGCTTGTCCTGTAGTGCCCCCTAGTGGTATATGTCGGTCATTCTTGGTTTGTGGATTCCTGTTGGCCTGTACTATTAATGTACCAAGTTAGAAAATGTTTGACCAGAAAATGGGAATTTTGGCATGGCCATTCTTTGCGCAGTACTTCAGAGTGATGTCATCTTGAAGCATGTTAGGTTTGAAAAACATCAGTCAAAATTACATTTGATTTATTGCCACGTATATATTGTTAAGATTTGTACATTTACATGAACACGCCCCTTTCAGCCATTTTGTATCGTATTAATTTTTCCTAAGTAATGTTTTCAAAGACTCCAATTCTACACATGTGTACCAAATTTCAAGTCAATTGGAGCTACGGTTCAGGAGAAGAAGAGTTTTGTAGGTTTTCACAAATTTTCAACGTACGGGAAAATCCATCATGGTGGAAGTTATGGGTCCTTGAGGCTTTTTTGTTCCCCATGAGGAATGAGGCATGTACACCAAGTTTCAGAAGAATTGGACAAATGGCGTGGAAATGGTTTCACTTTGAAAAATTTTGTTTGGGCCTGGCCTATAGCGCCACCTATGGGCGAATGTGGACCATTCTTGGTTTGGGGGTATCCGTTGGCATGGAGTATCAATGTGCCAATTTAGAAAATTTTTGACCAATGACTTTTTGAGCTATTGGGGCTCAAGGAGAAGAATTATAATAATAATAAATATAGTTGCAAGCAGCATTGCGGATTCCTCAAAATGGAAAATTGATCAGTAGAGGGTTTGGGTTAAACCCTCTCAATGGATGAATACAAAAAACATGTATTTCTGTCTGAAGCCTAAACAAAACATTTTCAGTGTACAGGAAAATCCATCATACTGGACGTTATGGATCATTGAGGCTTTTTTGTTCCCAATGAGAAATGAGGCATGTACACCAAGTTTCAGAAGAATTGGACAAATGGCGTGGAAATGGTATCACTTTGAAAATATTTTTTTGGGGCGTGGCCTTTAGCACAACCTATGAGAGAATGTGGGCCATTCTTGGTTTTGTGGGTTCCTGTTGGCCTGTAGTATCAATGTACAAAATTAGAACATTTTTGACCAGAAAATTGGACTTTTGTGAACTACTAGTAGTACCCCCTAGGGGCGAATGTTGGCCATTCTTGGTTTGTGGGTTCCTGTTGGCCTGTAGTATCAGTGTACCAAATTAGAACATTTTCGACCATAAAATGGGAATTTCGCCGTGGCCTGTAGCGCCCCCTAGGGGTGAATATTGGCCATTCTTGGTTTTTTGTTCCTGTTGGCCTGTAGTATCATTGTACCAAATTAGAACATTTTTGACCAGAAAACGGGAATTTCGGCATGGCCTGTAGCGCCCCCTAGGGGCGAATGTCGGTAATTCTTGGTTTGTGGATTCCTGTTGGCCTGCAGTATCAATGTAACAAATTAGAACATTTTTGACCAGAAAATGTGAATTTCGGCGTTGGCTTTAGTGCCCCCTAGGGGGTGAATGTTGGCCATTCTTTGCGCAGTACTTCAGAGTGATGTCATCTTTAAGCATATTAGGTTTGAAAAACCATCAGTCAAAATTACATTTGATTTATTGACACGTATATATTGTTAAAATTTAAACATTTACATAAACACACCCCTTTCAGCCATTTTGTATCGTATTCATTTTTCCTAAGTAACATTTTCAAAGACTTCAATTCTACACATGTGTACCAAATTTCAAGTAAATTAGAGCTACGGTTCAGGAGAAGAAGAGTTTTGTAGGTTTTCAAAAATTTTCAATGTATGGGAAAATCCATCATACCTTATGGATCCTTGAGGCTTTTTTGTTCCCAATGAGAAATGAGGCATGTACACCAAGTTTCAAAAGAATTGGTTAAATGGCGTGAAAATGGTATCACTTTGAAAATATTTTTTTGGGGAGTGGCCTGTAGACCCACCTATGGGCAAATGTGTGTCATTCTTGGTTTGTGGGTTCCGGTTGGCCTGTAGTATCAATGTAGAAAATTACAAAATATTTGACCCGAAAATGGGATATTTGGGAATTACCTGTAGTGCCCCCAGGGGCGAATGTTGGCCATTCTTGGTTTGAGGGTTCCTGTTGGCCTGTAGTATCAATGTACCAAATTAGAAAATTTTTGGCCAGAAAATGGGAATTTCGGCGTGGCCTCTAGTGCCCCCTAGTGGCGAAAGTTGGCCATTCTTGGTTTGAGGATTCCTGTTGACCTGTAGTATCAATGTACCAAATTAGAACATTTTTGACCAGAAAACGAAATTTTGGGAGTGGCCTGTAGCACCCCCTAAGGGCGAATGTGGGCCATACTTGTTTTGTGGGTTCCTGTTGGCCTGTAGTATCAATGTACAAAGTTAGAAAATGTTTGACCAGAAAATGGGAATTTTGGGAATTACCTGTAGTGCCCCCAGGGGCGAATGTTGGCCATTCTTGGTTTGAGGGTTCCTGTTGGCCTGTAGTATCAATGTACCAAATTAGAAAATTTTTGGCCAGAAAATGGGAATTTCGGCGTGGCCTCTAGTGCCCCCTAGTGGCGAAAGTTGGCCATTCTTGGTTTGAGGATTCCTGTTGACCTTCAGTATCAATGTACCAAATTAGAACATTTTTGACCAGAAAACGAAATTTTGGGAGTGGCCTGTAGCACCCCCTAAGGGCGAATGTGGGCCATACTTGTTTTGTGGGTTCCTGTTGGCCTGTAGTATCAATGTACCAAGTTAGAAAATGTTTGACCAGAAAATGGGAATTTTGGCTTGTCCTGTAGTGCCCCCTAGTGGCGAATGTCGGTCATTCTTGGTTTGTGGATTCCTGTTGGTCTGTACTATTATTGTACCAAATTAGAAAATTTTTGACCAGAAAATGGGAATTTTGTCTTGTCCTGTAGTGCCCCCTAGTGGCGTATGTCAGTCATTCTTGGTTTGTGGATTCCTGTTGGCCTGTACTATTATTGTACCAAATT
Organism: Xyrauchen texanus; assembly: GCF_025860055.1. Classification (NCBI taxonomy): domain Eukaryota; kingdom Metazoa; phylum Chordata; class Actinopteri; order Cypriniformes; family Catostomidae; genus Xyrauchen; species Xyrauchen texanus. Next base: position 11,722 of record NW_026266232.1, read on the forward strand.
AGAACATTTTTGACCTGAAAATGGGAATTTTGGCATGGCCATTCTTTGCGCAGTACCTCAGAGTAATGTCACCTTTAAGCATATTAGGTTTGAAAAACCATCAGTCAAAATTACATTTGATTTATTGACACGTATATATTGTTAAAATTTGGACATTACATAAACACGCCCCTTTCAGCCATTTTGTATCGTATTCATTTTTCCTAAGGAAAATTTTCAAAGACTTCAATTCTACACATGTGTACCACATTTCAAGTCAATTGGAGCTACGGTTCAGGAGAAGAAGAGTTTTGTAGGTTTCACAAATTTTCAACGTACTGGAAAATCCATAATGGCGGAAGTTATGGGTCCTTGAGGCTTTTTTGTTCCCCATGAGGAATGAGGCATGTACACCAAGTTTCAGAAGATTTGGACAAATGGCGTGGAAATGGTATCACTTTGAATATATTTTTTTTGGGTGTGGCCTGTAGTGCCACCTATGGGCAAATGTGGGCCATTCTTGGTTGGGGGTACCTTTTTGAATGGAGTAACAATGTGCCAATTTAGAACATTTTTGACCAGTGACTTTTTGAGCTATTGGGGCTCAAGGAGAAGAATTATAATAATAATAATAATAATAATAATAATAAAACCGTCAAATACAATACATTCCCTCCTACGGAGGAATCTAATAATAATAAAACTGACAAATACAATAGATTCCCTCCTTATGGAGGAATCTAATAATAATAATAATAAAACCGTCAAATACAATAGATTCCCTCCTTATGGAGGAATCTAATAATACTGACAAATAAAATAGGTTCCCTCCTACGGAGGAATCTAATAATAATAATAATAAAACCGTCAAATACAATAGATTCCCTCCTTACGGAGGAATGTAATAATAATAATAATAAATATAGCTGCAAGCAGCAATGCAGATTCCTCCTCAAAATGGCAAATCATTTAAAATTGATCAGTAGAGGGTTGGGGTTAAACCCTCTCAATGGATGAATCCAAAAAACACGTATTTCTGTCTGAATCCTAAACTAAACGTTTTCAGTGTACAGGAAAATCCATCATACCGGACCTTATGGATCCTTGAGGCTTTTTTGTTCCCAATGAGAAATGAGGCATGTACACCAAGTTTCTGAAGAATTGGTTAAATGGCGTGGAAATGGTATCACTTTGAATATATTTTTTGGGGCGTGGCCTGTAGCGCCACCTATTGGCGAATGTGGGCCATTCTTTGTTTGTCGGTTCCTGTTGGCCTGTAGTATCAATGTACAAAATTAGAAAATATTTGACCAGAAAATGGGACTTTTTTGGAATTACCTGTAGTGCCCCTAGGGGCGAATGTTGGCCATTCTTGGTTTGTGGGTTCCTGTTGGCATGTAGTATCAATGTACCAAATTATGACTTTCTTGACCAGAAAATGGGAATTTCGGCTTGTCCTGTAGCGCCACCTAGTGGTGAATGTCGGTCATTCTTGGTTTGTGGATTCCTGTTGGCCTGTACTATTAATGTACCAAATTAGAACATTTTTGACCAGAAAATGGCAATTTCGGCATGGCCTGTAGCGCCCCCTAGGGGCGAATGTTGGCCTTTCTTGGTTTGAGGGTTCCTGTTGGCCTGTACTATTAATGTACCAAATTAGAACATTTTTGACCAGAAAATGGGAATTTTGGCATGGCCTGTAGCGCCCCCTAGGGGCGAATGTTGGCCATTCTTGGTTTGAGGGTTCCTGTTGACCTGTAGTATCAATGTACCAAATTAGAACGTTTTTGACCAGAAAATGAAATTTCGGGAGTGGCCTGTAGCGCATCCTAAGGGGGAATGTGGGCCATACTTGGTATGTGGGTTCCTGTTGGCCTGTAGTATCAAAGAACCAAATTAGAAAATTTTTGACCAGAAAATGGGAATTTTGGCTTGTCCTGTAGTGCCCCCTAGTGGCGAATGTCGGTCATTCTTGGTTTGTGGATTCCTGTTGGTCTGTACTATTATTGTACCAAATTAGAAAATTTTTGACCAGAAAATGGGAATTTTGGCTTGTCCTGTATTGCCCCCTAGTGGCGTATGTCGGTCATTCTTGGTTTGTGGATTCCTGTTGGCCGGTACTATTATTGTTCCAAATTAGAACATTTTTGACCTGAAAATGGGAATTTTGGCATGGCCATTCTTTGCGCAGTACTTCAGAGTGATGTCACCTTTAAGCATATTAGGTTTGAAAAACCATCAGTCAAAATTACACTTGATTTATTGACACATATATATTGTTAAAATTTGGAAATTTACATAAACACGCCCCTTTCAGCCATTTTGTATCGTATTCATTTTTCCTAAGTAAAGTTTTCAAAGACTTCAATTCTACACATGTGTACCAAATTTCAAGCCAATTGGAGCTACGGTTCAGGAGAAGAAGAGTTTTGTAGGTTTTCACAAATTTTCAAAGTATGGGAAAATCCGTAATGGCAGAAGTTATGGGTCCTTGAGGCTTTTTTGTTCCCCATGAGGAATGAGGCATGTACACCAAATTTCAGAAGATTTGGACAAATGGTGTGGAAATTGTATCACTTTGAATTTTGTTTTTTTGGGCGTGGCCTGTAGCGCCACCTATGGGCGAATGTGGGCCATTCTTGGTTTGGGGGTACCCGTTGGCATGGAGTATCAATGTGCCAATTTAGAAAATTTTTGACCAGTGACTTTTTGAGCTATTGGGGCTCAAGGAGAATAATAATAATAATAAATATAGCTGCAAGCAGCAATGCGGATTCCTCCTCAAAATGGCAAATCATTTAAAATTGATCAGTAGAGGGTTGGGGTTAAACCCTCTCAATGGATGAATCCAAAAACCACGTATTTCTGTCTGAATCCTAAACGAAACATTTTCAGTGTACAGAAAAATCCATCAATACAGACCTTATGGATCCTTGAGGCTTTTTGTTCCCAATGAGAAATGAGGCATGTACACCAAGTTTCAGAAGAATTTGTTAAATGGCGTGGAAATGGTATCACTTTGAAAATATTTTTTGGGATGTGGCCTGTAGCGCCACCTATGGGCAAATGTGGGCCATTCTTGGTTTGTGTGTTCCTGTTGGCCTGTAGTATCAATGTACAAAATTAGAAAATATTTGACCAGAAAATGGGAATTTTGGAGTGGCCTGTAGTGCCCCTAGGGGCTGAATGTGGGCCATTCTTGGTTTGTGGGTTCCTGTCGGCCTATAGAATCAATGTACCAAATTAGAAAATGTTTGACCAGAAAATGGGAATTTTGGCGTGGCCTTTAAGCCCCCTAAGGGCTGAATGTGGGCCATACTTGTTTTGTGGGTTCCTGTTGGCCTGTAGTATCAATGTACCAAATTAGAACATTTTTGACCAGAAAATGGGAATTTCTGTGTGGCCTGTAGCGCCCCTAAGGGCTGAATGTTGGCCATTCTTTGCGCAGTATTTCAGAGTGATGTCATCTTGAAGCATGTTAGGTTTGAAAAACCATCAGTCAAAATTACATTTGATTTATTGACACGTATATATTGTTAAAATTTGGACATTTACATAAACACGCCCCTTTCAGCCATTTTGTATCGTATTCATTTTTCCTAAGTAACGTTATCAAGGATGTCCATTCTACACATGTGTACCAAATTTCAAGTCAATTGGAGCTACGGTTCAGGAGAAGAAGAGTTTTGTAGGTTTTCGAAAATTTTCAACGTACGGGAAAATCCATCATGGCGGAAGTTATGGGTTCTTGAGGCTTTTTGTTCCCCATGAGGAATGAGGCATGTACACCAAATTTCAGAAGATTTGGACAAATGGTGTGGAAATTGTATCACTTTGAATTTTGTTTTTTTGGGCGTGGCCTGTAGCGCCACCTATGGGCGAATGTGGGCCATTCTTGGTTTGGGGGTACCCGTTGGCATGGAGTATCAATGTGCCAATTTAGAAAATTTTTGACCAGTGACTTTGAGCTATTGGGGCTCAAGGAGAATAATAATAATAATAATAATAAATATAGCTGCAAGCAGCAATGCGGATTCCTCCTCAAAATGGCAAATCATTTAAAATTGATCAGTAGAGGGTTGGGGTTAAACCCTCTCAATGGATGAATCCAAAAACCACGTATTTCTGTCTGAATCCTAAACGAAACATTTTCAGTGTACAGAAAAATCCATCAATACAGACCTTATGGATCCTTGAGGCTTTTTTGTTCCCAATGAGAAATGAGGCATGTACACCAAGTTTCAGAAGAATTCGTTAAATGGCGTGGAAATGGTATCACTTTGAAAATATTTTTTTGGGATGTGGCCTGTAAGCGCCACCTATGGGCAAATGTGGGCCATTCTTGGTTTGTGTGTTCCTGTTGGCCTGTAGTATCAATGTACAAAATTAGAAAATATTTGACCAGAAAATGGGAATTTTGGAGTGGCCTGTAGTGCTCCCTAGGGGCTGAATGTGGGCCATTCTTGGTTTGTGGGTTCCTGTCGGCCTATAGAATCAATGTACCAAATTAGAAAATGTTTGACCAGAAAATGGGAATTTTGGCGTGGCCTTTAAGCCCCCTAAGGGCTGAATGTGGGCCATACTAGGTTTGTGGGTTCCTGTTGGCCTGTAGTATCAATGTACCAAATTAGAACATTTTTGACCAGAAAATGGGAATTTCTACGTGGCCTGTAAGCCCCTAAGGGCGAATGTTGGCCATTCTTTGCATAGTATTTCAGAGTGATGTCATCTTGAAGCATGTTAGGTTTGAAAAACCATCAGTCAAAATTACATTTGATTTATTGACACGTATATATTGTTAAAATTTGGACATTTACATAAACACGCCCCTTTCAGCCATTTTGTATCGTATTCATTTTTCCTAAGTAACGTTTTCAAGGATGTCCATTCTACACATGTGTACCAAATTTCAAGTCAATTGGAGCTACGGTTCAGGAGAAGAAAGAGTTTTGTAGGTTTTCGCAAATTTTCAACGTACGGGAAAATCCATCATGGCGGAAGTTATGGGTTCTTGAGGCTTTTTTGTTCCCCATGAGGAATGAGGCATGTACACCAAATTTCAGAAGATTTGGACAAATGGTGTGGAAATTGTATCACTTTGAATTTTGTTTTTTGGGCGTGGCCTGTAGCGCCACCTATGGGCGAATGTGGGCCATTCTTGGTTTGGGGGTACCCGTTGGCATGGAGTATCAATGTGCCAATTTAGAAAATTTTTGACCAGTGACTTTTTGAGCTATTGGGGCTCAAGGAGAATAATAATAATAATAATAATAAATATAGCTGCAAGCAGCAATGCGGATTCCTCCTCAAAATGGCAAATCATTTAAAATTGATCAGTAGATGGTTGGGGATAAACCCTCCCAATTAAGGAATTCAAAAAAACATGTCTTTGTCTGAATCCTAAACGAAGCCTTTTCAATGTACAGGAAAATCCATACCGGACCTTATGTTAGGTAGAAGGGTAGGATTCCATTACTAGGATTAGGTATGGGGCAGGGTTAAGTGGTTAGGGTTAGGTTTAGGGTAGGGGTTAGTGGGGGTTTTGGGTTTAGGTATGGGGGCAGGGTTAAGTTTTTAGGGGTAGGGGCAGGGTTAGGTAGGAGGGCAGGGCTAAATGGTTAGGTTTTTAGGTATGGGGACAGGATTAAGTGGTTAGGGTTAGTGCAGGGCTACATGGTTAGGTTTAGGTAAGGGGGCAGGGTTAAGTGGTTAGGGTTAGGGGCGGGGTCAGGTGTGGGGTTAGGTAGGAGGGCCGGCTGAAATGGTTAGGGTTAGGTATGGGGACAGGGTTTAGTGGTTAGGGTTAGGGGCGGGGTTAGGTGTTTAGGTGTGGGGGCAGGGTTAAGTTGTTAGGGTTAGGGGCAGGGTTAGGTGTGGGGTTAGGTAGGAGGGCAGGGCCAAAATGGTTAGGGTTAGGTATGGGGGCAGGGTTAAGTGGTTAGGGTTAGGTAGGGTTAGGTAGGAGTTTAGGTATGAGGACAGAGTTAAGTGGTTAGGATTAGGGCGGGGGCAAGGTTAAGTTGTTAGGTTAGTTGTGGGGGCAGGGTTAAGTGGTCAGGGTTAGGGGTAGGGTAAGGTGTGAGGGCAGGGCTATAGTGGCCAGAGTTAGGTAGAAGGGCAGGATTCAGTGCCAGGATTAGGTATGGGGCAGGGCCAAGTGACTAGGGTTAGGCTTAGGGTAAGGGTAAGGGTTAGGGGGTTTGGGGTTACAAATAAGAACCGAAGAAATTGATAAAAAGTTCGAGATCATGTTCTTGATGCTATCAATAAATAATTACTTCAATGCTGATAATAATGACACTAATACTCCTAGTAGCCCCAAAAAAAATCGTGACAGTGACAATGACGATAATTATAACCGTAAAAATACCAATAACCATAATAATGATAATGATGATAATAATAATAATAATAATAAATATAATAACATATAATATAACATAATATAATATAATCTAATAAAATGATATAATATAATATAATATAATATAATATAATAAATGTCCGCCTCCGGGGTCCCTGTGAAACTACAGGGTCTCCCATCATGCTCTTATAATGTGTCCGTTCACAAGTGAGTTACACCATAAGGTGATCCCCATTTGCTTTTGGGACTTTTCCCTATTCAGATAGTTAACCTTACATTTACTTAAAACACTTAGGAATTCCTTTACCAGTCAAGACCAAAAGGCAGTGAAATGGGAAGGGATGAGCTAAGGGGTACTGCGAGACTGCGCTGGAAACCCCCCGGTGCCAGACTTGGCCTCCACGCTCTCCCACCCAATCCACCACCAGACCCCTCTGATAGGAATTAGGTGGGACAGCTGCAAATTATCCCAACCCATCATCTATTCAACCTGTCCGCTTCGTGAAATCCACATTTAAACCCCTAGGAAAGAAGGTTCCCAATCTCCTAATCCATCCCAATTCCTTCCTCAACCTATCCCTCTTCGTCCAACTCGGATCATGCTCCAAACCCCATACCCTCAAACTACCCACCCCATGTCTAACAAAATGGTCCACCAAGTGACCCTTTGTTTTTATTTCCTTCCTGATGTTGTATCTATGGGCATTCATCCTTGTTAAAATAGAGTTACCCGTTTCCCCAACATATCTCCTTCCACAGACTTTACAACCAAATATATACAGTTTTTAATATACAAGGGAACCCCTCTAGGAATCTTAATGACGTCCTGCTCCTTCCCAACCCTGAAGTACAACTTACACCTCTCTCCCCCACTCTTTACTGCACTCCTAATTCTACTATGGACCAACCTGTCTTTAAGGTTCTCATTTCTCTTGAAGGCAATTATTACCCTGCTCTGCTCCCCCAGCCATGTACCAGAGGTTCCCATCTCAAAGTTCCTCCTAAACGCCTTTCCCAGTCTCACGGTTTTCTCACTATATCTCATCACCAACGGTATTATACTCTTCCTTTCCAACTCAGAGTTCTTCGAGCTCTTATCAGAAAGAATTTGCTTCTCCACAGTTCTCAAAAGACCCCTCGAATATCCCCTTTTTTTAGAGCTTTAAAAAGAACTTGTTTCGCCTCCAAGAAATCCTCCTTACGAGTACATATTCTACTGAACCTTAATAGCTGAGATTTCACTATACCCCTAAAAGTATGTGCTGGATGGTAACTCTGTTTGTGCAATAGCGCATGAGTGTCTGTCGGTTTAAAGTAAACCCTAATATCCAGTGAGTTGCTCTCTACAATACCTGGGCCCCTATATACCGTGGTGTCAAGGAAGTTAATCTCCTTTTCTTGGATCTCATATTTAAGTTTGATGGAGTCATGGTGCTTATTAAGAATCCCTACCCAGGATCGAAAATCAACCTCCGAATACTCCCAAATCCCCCAAATATCATCTAAATACCTAAAATAATACCTAGGCCATTTGCTGCATTTAGAAAAAACACTCGACTCCCACTCTGCCATATAAATATTTGCATAGGCCGGAGCAAATCTCTTACCCATTGCTGTTCCCTTGACCTGTAGGTAAAACTTACCATCAAACTCAAAGTCATTTTTATTGAGGCTAAGCGCAAGGAGCTTAAGCAACACCCCATCAGGTCTTTCATGGTCTGGATATTTTTCAAAAAGCGCTTTCACTGCTCGTAACCCTCTCTCGGTTTCAATATTCGTGTACAAACTCTCCACATCTAGAGAAAAAAAGAAACATTTTTCCTCCTCCTCAACCCGGATTTGTTTAACTTTTTCTATAAAATGATACGTATCCTTAATGTAACTCTTATGCCTAACAGACAAGGGGTTTAGGTAAAAATCTATATACTCTGCAAACCTATAACTCTCACTTCCACAATCTGAGACTATAGGCCACCCGGAGGCATGTCCGAAATGGCCAGCTCTCCCTAGGCTTATGAATCTTGGGCAAGATATAAAACCTCCTTCCCCTAGGGTTAACCTCCCCATGAGATATTCTCTCTGCTCTTTGGTTATGTACCCTTGCTGTTCTAAATCCTCCCCAAGAGAAGGAATTCCTCTCTCGTACTCTGAAACATCGGTTTGCTCAACCTTTGATAAAACTCTGCATCCTGTAGCTGCCTATTAGCTTCCTTTATATACTGCGCTTTATCCATTAACACCACTATACTTCCTTTGTCTGCTGGCTTAATAATCAAGCTCTTATTGAATGTCAACCCCTTTAATGCTGCCTCCTCCCTTTTGACAAATTAGGCTTCCCCAACTTTCTAGCCCTCATCAACCCACCCAGTAATTCCTTATCCCTATCTATCACCCCTGTATCATATCAGAAATCTGGTCCCTCCTTGGTTCCCATTCTGATTTGGAACAAAAACGTTTAGGTTCCCCATTTTGCCCCACGAAAAAATCAGCCAATCTTAGTCGTCTATGATATTTATTTACATCAACCAAAAGTTCCAATCCGTTAACATACAAATCCTCCGGCCTCAACACAAAATTTAACCCCTTCTCCAAAACTTTAAACTGATTATAGGATAACTGAAACTTATTCGACAAATTCAAAGCGGATTGCCCCGACCCAGCTTGGTCTTCTTTTTTAGTTTAAACGGTTCAACCAATGTCCCAACATGGCTAAGCCAGTTTCCTCCGATCCAGTGGAGACCATCTTCCCTTACCTTAAAAGCTCTGGGCTCAAGGCTTCAATGGCCTTACCAGTCTCCATAATCAGTTTGTTCAAAGTGTGATTCCGCCCCTCCTCCTGGGATCTCACGGACATAATTGATTATAGGAACCCTGATCTCGGCTTCGGAACGTACTCTCCGCCGCCTCTATCATCTTTGCTAGTAGCTCCTTTATTAAGCCCACTGCTGTGCCTGCCCTATTGTTTAGTCCCACTGATAGGACCACTTGTTTTACCTTGGGACTTGTAGGGGTTCTATGCTTTAATACATTCGTAAGGTGAGAAAATCTTGCCCCTGGGAAGCTCACCACTTGTACTCTCGGATCCCCACACCTGGGAATCTTACTTACATTAGAGTCCCCCAGAATTAATATCTCCCTCACTGGTTTTAAATCCCAATCCCTGAATTTATCCAAAGTCCTTGCTTTGCGGACCAGGAGCCCCTGGCTGCCTTCTTCCTCTGTTTCTGCTCGATCTGTCCCCTGTGGGGCTACACTCCCTTCTGCTATCTCTTCCCCACCCCCACCGCCCCCCAGACCCCCAGAGTCATCCGCTGACGAGCTCCAAAATATCCATATCTTCCACTCCGCCCAAGCTTCCCTCTCCCGTTTCGACTGGAGGAGAGTTCAGTAAGACCGCCTTCAGAACCTGCTGTTCCTGTATCCCGTGGCGTCCTTTTATACTTTCCTGTTCTACCTCAATCTTTTGTTTCCTTGAAGGGCCCGCTCCCACATCCTGTCTCTGTTGGTCCAAAAGAAACCCTAATCTCCTGACAGGCCCTTCGAATTGTCTCTGGCCTGATTCTCCTTAAGTTTCTCCTGGCCCATCTAATCGCCACCTCAAGGGCTCTTTCCCTTGCTGGGTGATTGATCCCCCGGATGTCTCTTTCAAGCCCTCTCCGGTTTCCCTCATAGTGTTCCTCCAATATATCCAAACTGACATGCAGCCAATTCCGGGCATTACCATAGAGCATAAGCTCTGAATTGGGTTTTGGCAATGCCGGTTGTACGAAACCTTCTAGATACCTTGCCATTTCCTTTAAGGCACGGGACCTGGGTCTTCTGCTCATCGCCTGAAGGTTAATGCCATGATGCGTAATCTTAATGTATTTGAAGAGCAATTTCACCAGCTTCCTAAAATCCTCCTCCATTTGTTCTGCCATAATCTAAACAACAACAAAAAAATAATAATAAGTTCTCCCCCAAAAGAACAAACTACTCCCTCCTCCCTGGGCATAAAAAGAAACCTTAGTCAAACCCTTAGTCCATATCTACCGAAGCTAATTTAAAAAGGAAACCCCCTCCCCCTCCCTAGACCATTTGTACCCCCCACCTGGCCTTGAGATTTTCGGCCACTAGGGTTTTTTTTAAAAAAACCTTAATTCAAGAACATCCTTTATTCTGCTTTTTTTCAAACAAGTTCCAGTCCTATGCCTATTTTGTACCCCCCAGATGGCCTTGAGACTTTCGGCTATTAGGTTAAAACTTTTTAGATTTCTTCTAGCGTCCATCCCTGTTCTAAAGAAATTCCTGTCTGTGCCTATTTGTATCCCCCAGATGGCCTTAAGACTTTCGGCTATTGGGTTAACACTTTAGGTTTTTCTTACATTACATCCTTTCAAAGGAGAAATTCCTGTCTGTGCCTATTTGTACCCCCCAGATGGCCTTAAGACTTTCGGCTATTAGGTTAACACTTTAGGTTTTTCCTACATTACATCCTTTCAAAGGAGATATTCCTGTCTGTGCCTATTTGTACCCCCCACATGGCCTTGAGACTTTTGGCTATTAGGTTCACTCTTTAGATTCTTCCTACATTAAGATTAGGGTTTTTAGGGGCAATGGCCCCCCCAAAAGTCTCCCCAGACTGCTATAGATTATTAGGTTAAAACTTTTAAATTTCTTCTATCGTCCTTGTTCTAAAGAGAAATTCCTGTCTGCGCCTATTTGTACCCCCCACATGGCCTTGAGACTTTTGGCTATTAGGTTAAGTCTTTAGATTCTTCCTACATTAGGGTTAGGGATGTTAGGGACAATGGCCCCCCCTTTTTTAACAGTCTCCCCAAACTGCTATAGATTATTAGGTTAAAGCTTTTAGATTTCTTCTATCGTCCTTCCTTGTTCCAAAGAGAAATTCCTGTCTGCGCCTATTTGTACCCCCCACATGGCCTTGAGACTTTTGGCTATTAGGTTCACTCTTTAGATTCTTCCTACATTAGGATTAGGGTTTTTAGGGACAATGGCCCCCCCCAAAAAGTCTCCCCAGACTGCTATAGATTATTAGGTTAAAACTTTTAGATTTCTTCTATCGTCCTTCCTTGTTCTAAAGAGAAATTCCTGTCTCGCCTATTTGTACCCCCACATGGCCTTGAGACTTTTGGCTATTAGGTTAACTCTTTAGATTTTTCCTACATTAGGGTTAGGGTTTTTAGGGACAATGGCCCCCCCAACAGTCTCCTCAGACTGCTATAGTTTATTAGGTTAAAACTTTAGATTTCTTCTATCGTCCTTGTTCTAAAGAGAAATTCCTGTCTGCAGCCTATTTGTACCCCCACATGGCCTGGAGACTTTTGGCTATTAGGTTAACTCTTTAGATTTTTCCTACATTAGGGTTGGGTTGTTAGGGACAATGGCCCCCCCCATAACAGTCTCCTCAGACTGTTATAGTTTATTAGGTTAAAACTTTTAGATTTCCTCTATCGTCCTTGTTCTAAAGAGAAATTCCTATCTGTGCCTATTTGTACCCCCCAGATAGCCCTAGCGATAAAAACAGGCTTTTTCAAGGGAAAAAAAATCATCCCAAAACCCATTCAGGCTACCCCCAGAAAGTATTTTTTTAAAGGGGGAATATTAATGACACCTCATCAGTAGCAAGCCCCAGAATCTTCAGGTGTTTCAGCCTCTTCTTACTATACACCCTCCTCTGGGGAGGCCCGCCATAGGGGATCAGTCCCAGGCGTGTGTCACAATGTCCAATTACTACCCCTCTCTTCCAGAACCGCAATGTGTTTTTTTTGGGTCTGGCTCATCCCCTTATCTAAAGTTATTTCTACATGCAACCCCCCCACCTCCCTTCTTACAACATCCATTTATCAAGACAGACATTTCTGGGAGACCCCCGGAGTACCAACCTATGCTGAATATATACTCACCAAACACATTCCTCCATACACCATTGAAATTCCTCCTAAAAAAATATCTCCCCTCCCACCCTCTACACACCCAAACCAGAAAAAACAAAGTAGGTTGGTGTAATGCCGTGTTGTGCAAAAGTGTACTGTTGCAATGGTGGTGCTATTCACCAGTAAAAAAAGCTGCCCCCCATAAGTGCTTTGTCCTAGTGGACACAAGGGGGCAGTTTACTCACGTAATTCTCAACCCAGCCAACCTGATCGTTAACACCGCAAGGTATCCACAGGCTGCCCGAGAAGAGACTGAGAAGGATCTCATCTCGAAGGCTATGACTGGCGGATGCCAAAGCATCAAGCTTCTACCAGAGATAACCCCCTAAAAGTTTACACAAGCCAAACAGACATCATCTTTTCCAAGACAACCGGAGGCTGCAGAAACTTCTAACTAAACCAACGGTTCATCCAACCATCCATTATGAGAACCTAAGTCATACCACCGTGGTGACTACCTGCTACCCACAATCCTCCATCCTAGTTTCCAAAAAAAACTTCTAACCGTCAATGCGGAGAATATTCCCAATACTCAACTGCCTCCACGTCATCTCCCTATCCCTACTCAAGGACTATAAAGAAGGGAAAAAATTATTATGTTCCCTTCTTTTTTGGTCTGACCCCTATTATCTGTCCCCACCTGGTTAGGTAGGAGGGCAGGGCTAAATGGTTAGGTATGGGGGCGGGGTTAGGTGTGGGGGCAGGGCTAAGTGGTTAGGGTTAGGTAGGGGGCAGGGTTAAGTGGTTAGGATTAGGGGCAGGTTTAGGTGTGGGTTTAGGAAAGAGGGCGGGCTGAAATGGTTAGGGTTAGGTATGGGGGCAGGGTTAGGTAGGAGGGCAGGGCTAAATGGTTAGGTTTAGGTATGGGGGCAGGGTTAAGTAGGAGTTTAGGTATGAGGGCAGAGTTAAGTGGTTAGGGTTAGGGGCAGGATTAGGTAGGAGGGCAGAGCTAAATGGTTGGGTTTAGGTATGGGGGCAGGGTTAAGTGGTTAGGGGCAGGGTTAGGTGATAGTGGCTAGAGTTAGGTAGAAGGGTAGGATTCCGTTACTAGGATTAGGTATGGGGCAGGGTTAAGTGGTTAGGGTTAGGTTTAGGGTAGGGGTTAGGGGGGGTTGGGGTTAGGTATGGGGGCAGGGTTAAGTTTTTAGGGTTAGGGGCAGGGTTAGGTAGGAGGGCAGGGCTAAATGGTTAGGTTTAGGTATGGGGGCAGGATTAAGTGGTTAGGGTTAGTGCAGGGCTATTTTTCAGGGTTAAGTGGTTAGGGTTAGGTGTGTCTTATAATGTGTCCGTTCACAAGTGAGTTACACCATAAGGTGATCCCCATTTGCTTTTGGGACTTTTCCCTATTCATATAGTTAACCTTACATTTACTTAAAACACTTAGGAATTCCTTTACCAGTCAAGACCAAAAGGCAGTGAAATGGGAAGGGATGAGCTAAGGGGTACTGCGAGACTGCGCTGGAAACCCCCGGTGCCAGACTTGGCCTCCACGCTCTCCCACCCAATCCACCACCAGACCCCTCTGATAGGAATTAGGTGGGACAGCTGCAAATTATCCCATCCCATCATCTAATATTGAAATCCCCCAAAAAGAACAAACTACTCCCTCCTCCCTGGGCATAAAAGAAACATTAGTCAAACCCTTAGTCCATATCTACCGAAGCTAATTTAAAAGGAAACCCCTCCCCTCCCTAGACCCATTTTTACCCCCCACCTGGCCTTGAGATTTTCGGCCACTAGGGTTTTTTAAGAAAATCTTAATTCAAGAACATCCTTTATTCTGCTTTTGTTTCAAACAAGTTCCAGTCCTATGCCTATTTGTACCCCCAGATGGCCTGGCTGACTTTTGGCTATTAGGTTAAAACTTTTTAGATTTCTTCTACCGTCCATCCCTATTCTAAAGAAATTCCTGTCTGTGCCTATTTGTATCCCCCAGATGGCCTTGAGACTTTTGGCTATTAGGTTAACTCTTTAGATTCTTCCTACATTAGGGTTAGGGTTGGGTTGTTAGGGACAATGGCCCCCCCATAACAGTCTCCCCAGACTGCTATAGTTTATTAGGTTAAAACTTTTTAGATTTCTTCTATCGCCCTTCCTTGTTCTAAAGAGAGAAATTCCTGTCTGCGCCTATTTGTACCCCCCACATGGCCTTGAGACTTTTGGCTATTAGGTTCACTCTTTAGATTCTTCCTACATTAGGATTAGGGTTGTTAGGGACAATGGCCCCCCCCCAATAGTCTCCCCAGACTGCTATAGATTATTAGGTTAAAACTTTTAGATTTCTTCTATCCTCCTTCCTTGTTCTAAAGAGAAATTCCTGTCTGCTCTATTTGTACCCCCACATGGCCTGGAGACTTTTGGCTATTAGGTTCACTCTTTAGATTCTTCCTACATTAGGATTAGGGTTTTTTAGGGACAATGGCCCCCCCAAAAGTCTCCCCAGACTGCTATAGATTATTAGGTTAAAACTTTTAGATTTCTTCTATCGTCCTTCCTTGTTCTAAAGAGAAATTCCTGTCTGCGCCTATTTGTACTACATCCTTTTTCAGAGAGAAAAATACGACAGTATTGCTTCTTTTTCATCCATACTTAATCTACTTGTTTTACATATTTTAATAGCCATTTCTACTAAAACTAGGCGAGATGAGAGAGCGAGGAGGGGGCTGCGAAAATGCGTCGGCCACCCTCCAGAGGCCCAAATTTGGCCTCCTCTCCTCACCCACCCAACCCCCCGGGCTTGATTTAATAAAGAATACTACCCCTGATATAGGCTCTGTGACTAGATGTCGGTCCCCTAGGTCCGATGGCAACTGGCAGGTTAGGTTGTTAGGGACAACGGCCCCCCCATAACAGTCCCCCAGACTGCTATAGTTTACTTAGGGGACTCGTAGAAAAGCACTGGCCGCGCATGTTTCTGGTGGACCGATCGACCTTTGCCTAAATTACAAAAAGGGGAATCCCTACCTAGGCCTGTTTGTGCCCCCACATGGCCTTGAGACTTTCGGCCACTAGGGTTTTAGGAAAATCTTGATTCAAGAATCTCCGTTATTTTGCTTTTTGTTCCAAACAAGTTCCAGTCCTATGCCTATTTGTACCCCCCAGATGGCCTTGAGACTTTCGGCTATTGGGTTAACACTTTAGATTCTTCCTACATTAGGGTTAGGGTTGGGTTGTTAGGGACAATGGCCCCCCATAACAGTCCCCCAGACTGCTACAGTTTACTTAGGGGACTCGCAGAAAAGCACTGGCCGGCGTATGTTTCTGGTGGACCGATCGACCTTTGCCTAAATTACAAAAAAGGGGGAATCCCCTACCTAGGCCTGTTTGTACCCCTCAGATGGCCTTGAGACTTTTGGCTATTAGGTTAACTCTTTAGATTCTTCCTACATTAGGGTTAGGGTTGGGTTGTTAGGGACAATGGCCCCCCCATAACAGTCTCCCCAGACTGCTATAGTTTATTAGGTTAAAACTTTTTAGATTTCTTCTATCCTCCTTCCTTGTTCTAAAGAGAAATTCCTGTCTGCGCCTATTTGTACCCCCCACATGGCCTGGAGACTTTTGGCTATTAGGTTCACTCTTTAGATTCTTCCTACATTAGGATTAGGGTTTTTAGGGACAATGGCCCCCCCAAAAGTCTCCCCAGACTGCTATAGATTATTAGGTTAAAACTTTTAGATTTTTTCTATCGTCCTTCCTTGTTCTAAAGAGAAATTCCTGTCTAGCCTATTTGTACTACATCCTTTTTCAGAGAGAAAATACGACAGTATTGCTTCTTTTTCATCCATACTTAATCTACTTGTTTTACATATTTTAATAGCCATTTCTACTAAAACTAGGCGAGATGAGAGAGCTGAGGGAGGGGGCTGCAAAATGCGTCGGCCACCCTCCAGAGGCCCAAATTTGGCCTCCTCTCCTCACCCACCCAACCCCCGGGCTTGATTTAATAAAGAATACTACCCCTGATATAGGCTCTGTGACTAGATGTCGGTCCCCTAGGTCCGATGGCAACTGGCAGGTTAGGTTGTTAGGGACAACGGCCCCCCATAACAGTCCCCCAGACTGCTATAGTTTACTTAGGGGACTCACGAGAAAAGCACTGGTCAGGCATGTTTCTGGTGGACCGATCGACCTTTGCCTAAATTACAAAAAGGGGAATCCCCTACCTAGGCCTGTTTGTGCCCCCACATGGCCTTGAGACTTTCGGCCACTAGGGTTTTAGGAAAATCTTGATTCAAGAATCTCCTTTATTTTGCTTTTTGTTCCAAACAAGTTCCAGTCCTATGCCTATTTGTAAAACTTTTTAGATTCCTTCTATCGTCCTTCCTTGTTCTAAAGAGAAATTCCTGTCTGCGCCTATTTGTACCCCCCACATGGCCTTGAGACTTTTGGCTATTAGGTTAACTCTTTAGATTTTTCCTACATTAGGATTAGGGTTTTGTTAGGGACAACGGCCCCCCCATAACAGTCTCCCCAGACTGCTATAGATTATTAGGTTAAAACTTTTAGATTTCTTCTATCGTCCTTCCTTGTTCTAAAGAGAAATTCCTGTCTGCGCCTATTTGTACCCCCCACATGGCCTGGAGACTTTTGGCTATTAGGTTAACTCTTTAGATTTTTCCTACATTAGGATTGGGTTGTTAGGGACAATGGCCCCCCCATAACAGTCTCCTCAGACTGCTATAGTTTATTAGGTTAAAACTTTAGATTTCTTCTATCGTCCTTCCTTGTTCTAAAGAGAAATTCCTGTCTGCGCCTATTTGTACCCCCACATGGCCTGGAGACTTTTGGCTATTAGGTTAACTCTTTAGATTTTTCCTACATTAGGATTGGGTTGTTAGGGACAATGGTCCCCCATAACAGTCTCCTCAGACTGCTATAGTTTATTAGGTTAAAACTTTAGATTTCTTCTATCGTCCTTCCTTGTTCTAAAGAGAAATTCCTATCTGTGCCTATTTGTACCCCCAGATGGCCCTAGCGATAAAAACAGGCTTTTCAAGGAAAAAAATCATCCCAAAACCCATTCAGGCTACCCCCAGAAAGTATTTTTTTAAAAGGGGAATATTAATGACACCTCATCAGTAGCAAGCCCCAGAATCTTCAGGTGTTTCAGCCTCTTCTTACTATACACCCTCCTCTGGGGAGGCCCGCCATAGGGGATCAGTCCCAGGCGTGTGTCACAATGTCCAATTACTACCCCTCTCTTCCAGAACCAGCAATGTGTTTTTTTTGGGTCTGGCTTATCCCCTTGTCTAAAGTTATTTCTACATACAACCCCCCACCTCCCTTCTTACAACATCCATTTATCAAGACAGACTTTTCTGGGAGACCCCGAGTACCAACCTATGCTGAATATATGCTCCCCAAACACATTCCTCCATATACCATTGAAATTCCTCCTAAAAAATATCTCCCTCCCACCCTCTACACACCCAAACCAGAAAAAACAAAGTAGGTTGGTGTAATGCCGTGTTGTGCAAAAGTGTACTGTTGCAATGGTGGTGCTATTCACCAGTAAAAAAGCTGCCCCCATAAGTGCTTTGTCCTAGTGGACACAAGGGGCAGTTTACTCACGTAATTCTCAACCCAGCCAACCTGATCGTTAACACCGCAAGGTATCCACAGGCTGCCCGAGAAGAGACTGAGAAGGATCTCATCTCGAAGGCTATGACTGGCGGATGCCAAAGCATCAAGCTTCTACCAGAGATAACCCCCTAAAAGTTTACACAAGCCAAACAGACATCAGCTTTACCAAGACAACCAGAGGCTGCAGAAACTTCTAACTAAACCAACGGTTCATCCAACCATCCATTATGAGAACCTAAGTCATACCACCGTGGTGACTACCTGCTACCCACAATCCTCCATCCTAGTTTCCAAAAAAAACTTCTAACCGTCAATGCGGAGAATATTCCCAATACTCAACTGCCTCCACGTCATCTCCCTATCCCTACTCAAGGACTATAAAGAAGGGGAAAAAATTATTATGTTCCCTTCTTTTTTGGTCTGACCCCTATTATCTGTCCCCACCTGGTTAGGTAGGAGGGCAGGGCTAAATGGTTAGGTATGGGGGCGGGGTTAGGTGTGGGGGCAGGGCTAAGTGGTTAGGGTTAGGTAGGGGGCAGGGTTAAGTGGTTAGGATTAGGGGCAGGTTTAGGTGTGGGTTTAGGAAAGAGGGCGGGCTGAAATGGTTAGGGTTAGGTATGGGGGCAGGGTTAAGTTTTTAGGGTTAGGGGCAGGGCTAAATGGTTAGGTTTAGGTATGGGGGCAGGGTTAAGTATGGGGACAGGGTTAGGTAGGAGTTTAGGTATGAGGGCAGAGTTAAGTGGTTAGGGTTAGGGGCAGGATTAGGTAGGAGGGCAGAGCTAAATGGTTGGGTTTAGGTATGGGGGCAGGGTTAAGTGGTTAGGGGCAGGGTTAGGTGATAGTGGCTAGAGTTAGGTAGAAGGGTAGGATTCCGTTACTAGGATTAGGTATGGGGCAGGGTTAAGTGGTTAGGGTTAGGTTTAGGGTAGGGGTTGGGGGTTGGGGTTAGGTATGGGGGCAGGGTTAAGTTTTTAGGGTTAGGGGCAGGGTTAGGTAGGAGGGCAGGGCTAAATGGTTAGGTTTAGGTATGGGGGCAGGATTAAGTGGTTAGGGTTAGTGCAGGGCTATTTTTCAGGGTTAAGTGGTTAGGGTTAGGTGTGTCTTATAATGTGTCCGTTCACAAGTGAGTTACACCATAAGGTGATCCCCATTTGCTTTTGGGACTTTTCCCTATTCATATAGTTAACCTTACATTTACTTAAAACACTTAGGAATTCCTTTACCAGTCAAGACCAAAAGGCAGTGAAATGGGAAGGGATGAGCTAAGGGGTACTGCTGAGACTGCGCTGGAAACCCCCGGTGCCAGACTTGGCCTCCACGCTCTCCCACCCAATCCACCACCAGACCCCTCTGATAGGAATTAGGTGGGACAGCTGCAAATTATCCCAACCCATCATCTATTCAACCTGTCCGCTCAGTGAAATCCACATTTAAACCCCTAGGAAAGAAGGTTCCCAATCTCCTAATCCATCCCAATTCCTTCCTCAACCTATCCCTCTTCGGTCCAACTCGGATCATGCTCCAAACCCCATACCCTCAAACTACCCACCCCATGTCTAACAAAATGGTCCACCAAGTGACCCTTTGTTTTTATTTCCTTCCTGATGTTGTATCTATGGGCATTCATCCTTGTTAAAATAGAGTTACCCGTTTCCCCAACATATCTCCTTCCACAGACTTTACAACCAATCAAATATATACAGTTTTTAATATACAAGGGAACCCCTCTAGGAATCTTAATGACGTCCTGCTCCTTCCCAACCCTGAAGTACAACTTACACCTCTCTCCCCACTCTTTACTGCACTCCTAATTCTACTATGGACCAACCTGTCTTTAAGGTTCTCATTTCTCTTGAAGGCAATTATTACCCTGCTCTGCTCCCCAGCCATGTACCAGAGGTTCCCATCTCAAAGTTCCTCCTAAACGCCTTTCCCAGTCTCACGGTTTTCTCACTATATCTCATCACCAACGGTATTATACTCTTCCTTTCCAACTCAGAGTTCTTCGAGCTCTTATCAGAAAGAATTTGCTTCTCCACAGTTCTCAAAAGACCCCTCGAATATCCCCTTTTTTTTAGAGCTTTAAAAAGAACTTGTTTCGCCTCCAAGAAATCCTCCTTACGAGTACATATTCTACTGAACCTTAATAGCTGAGATTTCACTATACCCCTAAAAGTATGTGCTGGATGGTAACTCTGTTTGTGCAATAGCGCATGAGTGTCTGTCGGTTTAAAGTAAACCCTAATATCCAGTGAGTTGCTCTCTACAATACCTGGGCCCCTATATACCGTGGTGTCAAGGAAGTTAATCTCCTTTTCTTGGATCTCATATTTAAGTTTGATGGAGTCATGGTGCTTATTAAGAATCCCTACCCAGGATCGAAAATCAACCTCCGAATACTCCCAAATCCCCCAAATATCATCTAAATACCTAAAATAATACCTAGGCCATTTGCTGCATTTAGAAAAAACACTCGACTCCCACTCTGCCATATAAATATTTGCATAGGCCGGAGCAAATCTCTTACCCATTGCTGTTCCCTTGACCTGTAGGTAAAACTTACCATCAAACTCAAAGTCATTTTTATTGAGGCTAAGCGCAAGGAGCTTAAGCAACACCCCATCAGGTCTTTCATGGTCTGGATATTTTTCAAAAAGCGCTTTCACTGCTCAGTAACCCTCTCTCGGTTTCAATATTCGTGTACAAACTCTCCACATCTAGAGAAAAAAGAAACATTTTTCCTCCTCCTCAACCCGGATTTGTTTAACTTTTTCTATAAAATGATACGTATCCTTAATGTAACTCTTATGCCTAACAGACAAGGGGTTTAGGTAAAATCTATATACTCTGCAAACCTATAACTCTCACTTCCACAATCTGAGACTATAGGCCGCCCCGGAGGCATGTCCGGAAATGGCCAGCTCTCCCTAGGCTTATGAATCTTGGGCAAGATATAAAACCTCCTTCCCCTAGGGTTAACCTCCCCCATGAGATATTCTCTCTGCTCTTTGGTTATGTACCCTTGCTGTTCTAAATCCTCCCCAAGGAGAAGGAATTCCTCTCTCGTACTCTGAAACATCGGTTTGCTCAACCTTTGATAAAACTCTGCATCCTGTAGCTGCCTATTAGCTTCCTTTATATACTGCGCTTTATCCATTAACACCACTATACTTCCTTTGTCTGCTGGCTTAATAATCAAGCTCTTATTGAATGTCAACCCCTTTAATGCTGCCTCCTCCCCTTTTGACAAATTAGGCTTCCCCAACTTTCTAGCCCTCATCAACCCACCCAGTAATTCCTTATCCCTATCTATCACCCCCTGTATCATATCAGAAATCTGGTCCCTCCTTGGTTCCCATTCTGATTTGGAACAAAAACGTTTAGGTTCCCCATTTTGCCCCACGAAAAAATCAGCCAATCTTAGTCGTCTATGATATTTATTTACATCAACCAAAAGTTCCAATCCGTTAACATACAAATCCTCCGGCCTCAACACAAAATTTAACCCCTTCTCCAAAACTTTAAACTGATTATAGGATAACTGAAACTTATTCGACAAATTCAAAACGGATTGCCCCGACCCAGCTTGGTCTTCTTTTTTTAGTTTAAACGGTTCAACCAATGTCCCAACATGGCTAAGCCAGTTTCCTCCGTCCAGTGGAGACCATCTTCCCTTACCTTAAAAAGCTCTGGGCTCAAGGCTTCAATGGCCTTACCAGTCTCCATAATCAGTTTGTTCAAAAGTGTGATTCCGCCCCTCCTCCTGGGATCTCACGGACATAATTGATTATAGGAACCCTGATCTCGGCTTCCGGAACGTACTCTCGCCGCCTCTATCATCTTTGCTAGTAGCTCCTTTATTAAGCCCACTGCTGTGCCTGCCCTATTGTTTAGTCCCACTGATAGGACCACTTGTTTTACCTTGGGACTTGTAGGGGTTCTATGCTTTAATACATTCGTAAGGTGAGAAAATCTTGCCCCTGGGAAGCTCACCACTTGTACTCTCGGATCCCCACACCTGGGAATCTTACTTACATTAGAGTCCCCCAGAATTAATATCTCCCTCACTGGTTTTAAATCCCAATCCCTGAATTTATCCAAAGTCCTTGCTTTGCGGACCAGGAGCCCCTGGCTGCCTTCTTCCTCTGTTTCTGCTCGATCTGTCCCCTGTGGGGCTACACTCCCTTCTGCTATCTCTTCCCCACCCCCACCGCCCCCTAGACCCCCAGAGTCATCCGCGACGAGCTCCAAAATATCCATATCTTCCACTCACTCAAGCTTCCCTCTCCCGTTTCGACTGGAGGAGAGTTCAGTAAGACCGCCTTCAGAACCTGCTGTTCCTGTATCCCGTGGGCGTCCTTTTATACTTTCCTGTTCTACCTCAATCTTTTGTTTCCTTGAAGGGCCCGCTCCCACATCCTGTCTCTGTTGGTCCAAAAAGAAAACCCTAATCTCCTGACAGGCCCTTCGAATTGTCTCTGGCCTGATTCTCCTTAAGTTTCTCCTGGCCCATCTAATCGCCACCTCAAGGGCTCTTTCCCTTGCTGGGTGATTGATCCCCCGGATGTCTCTTTCAAGCCCTCTCCGGTTTCCCTCATAGTGTTCCTCCAATATATCCAAACTGACATGCAGCCAATTCGGGCATTACCATAGAGCATAAGCTCTGAATTGGGTTTTGGCAATGCCGGTTGTACTGAAACCTTCTAGATACCTTGCCATTTCCTTTAAGGCACCGGGACCTGGGTCTTCTGCTCGTCGCGAAGGTTAATGCCATGATGCGTAATCTTAATGTATTTGAAGAGCAATATCACCAGCTTCCTAAAATCCTCCTCCATTTGTTCTGCCATAATCTAAACAACAACAAAAAAAATAATAATAAGTTCTCCCCCCAAAAAGAACAAACTACTCCCTCCTCCCTGGGCATAAAAGAAACCTTAGTCAAACCCTTAGTCCATATCTACCGAAGCTAATTTAAAAAGGAAACCCCCTCCCCCTCCCTAGACCATTTGTACCCCCCACCTGGCCTTGAGATTTTCGGCCACTAGGGGTTTTTTTAAAAAAACCTTAATTCAAGAACATCCTTTATTCTGCTTTTTTTCAAACAAGTTCCAGTCCTATGCCTATTTTGTACCCCCCAGATGGCCTTGAGACTTTCGGCTATTAGGTTAAAACTTTTTAGATTTCTTCTAGCGTCCATCCCTGTTCTAAAGAAATTCCTGTCTGTGCCTATTTGTATCCCCCAGATGGCCTTAAGACTTTCGGCTATTGGGTTAACACTTTAGGTTTTTCTTACATTACATCCTTTCAAAGGAGAAATTCCTGTCTGTGCCTATTTGTACCCCCAGATGGCCTTAAGACTTTCGGCTATTAGGTTAACACTTTAGGTTTTTCCTACATTACATCCTTTCAAAGGAGATATTCCTGTCTGTGCCTATTTGTACCCCCACATGGCCTTGAGACTTTTGGCTATTAGGTTCACTCTTTAGATTCTTCCTACATTAAGATTAGGGTTTTTAGGGGCAATGGCCCCCAAAAGTCTCCCCAGACTGCTATAGATTATTAGGTTAAAACTTTTAAATTTCTTCTATCGTCCTTGTTCTAAAGAGAAATTCCTGTCTCATGCTCTATTTGTACCCCCACATGGCCTTGAGACTTTTGGCTATTAGGTTAAGTCTTTAGATTCTTCCTACATTAGGGTTAGGGATGTTAGGGACAATGGCCCCCTTTTTAACAGTCTCCCCAAACTGCTATAGATTATTAGGTTAAAGCTTTTAGATTTCTTCTATCGCCCTTCCTTGTTCCAAAGAGAAATTCCTGTCTGCGCCTATTTGTACCCCCCACATGGCCTTGAGACTTTTGGCTATTAGGTTCACTCTTTAGATTCTTCCTACATTAGGATTAGGGTTTTAGGGACAATGGCCCCCCAAAAAGTCTCCCCAGACTGCTATAGATTATTAGGTTAAAACTTTTAGATTTCTTCTATCGTCCTTCCTTGTTCTAAAGAGAAATTCCTGTCTGCGCCTATTTGTACCCCCCACATGGCCTTGAGACTTTTGGCTATTAGGTTAACTCTTTAGATTTTTCCTACATTAGGATTAGGGTTTTGTTAAGGACAACAGCCCCCCCATAACAGTCTCCCCAGACTGCTATAGATTATTAGGTTAAAACTTTTAGATTTTTTCTATCGTCCTTCCTTGTTCTAAGGAGAAATTCCTGTCTGCGCCTATTTGTACTACATCCTTTTTTAGAGAGAAAAATACGACAGTATTGCTTCTTTTTCATCCATACTTAATCTACTTGTTTTACATATTTTAATAGCCATTTCTACTAAAACTAGGCGAGATGAGAGAGCTGAGGGAGGGGGCTGCGAAATGCGTCGGCCACCCTCCAGAGGCCCAAATTTGGCCTCCTCTCCTCACCCACCCAACCCCCGGGCTTGATTTAATAAAGAATACTACCCCTGATATAGGCTCTGTGACTAGATGTCGGTCCCCTAGGTCCGATGGCAACTGGCAGGTTAGGTTGTTAGGGACAACGGCCCCCCATAACAGTCCCCCAGACTGCTATAGTTTACTTAGGAGACTCGTAGAAAAGCACTGGCCGAGCGATGTTTCTGGTGGACCGATCGACCTTTGCCTAAATTACAAAAAAGGGGGAATCCCCTACCTAGGCCTGTTTGTGCCCCCCACATGGCCTTGAGACTTTCGGCCACTAGGGTTTTAGGAAAATCTTGATTCAAGAATCTCCTTTATTTTGCTTTTGTTCCAAACAAGTTCCAGTCCTATGCCTATTTGTAAAACTTTTTAGATTCCTTCTATCGTCCTTCCTTGTTCTAAAGAGAAATTCCTGTCTGCGCCTATTTGTACCCCCCACATGGCCTGGAGACTTTTGGCTATTAGGTTCACTCTTTAGATTCTTCCTACATTAGGGTTAGGGTTTTTAGGGACAATGGCCCCCAACAGTCTCCCCAGACTGCTATAGATTATTAGGTTAAAACCTTTTAGACTTTAGGCTAGGTTAGGGCTAGGCCAGGTTAGGGCCAGGCCAGGCCAGGCCAGGGCCAGGCTAGGCTAGGCTACAGGCTAGGCTAGGCTAGGGTTAGGCTAGTGGCCAGGCTAGGCCAGGCTAGGCTAGGGCCAGGCCAGGCCAGGCTAGGCTAGGCCAGGCTAGGGCCAGGCCAGGCTAGGCCAGGCCAGGCCAGGCCAGGGCCAGGCCAGGCCAGGCCAGGCCAGGGCCAGGCCAGGGCCAGGCCAGGGCCAGGCCAGGCCAGGCCAGGGCCAGGCTGTCAGGCCAGGCCAGGGGCCAGGCCAGGCCAGGCCAGGCCAGGCCAGGCCAGGCGCTAGGCCAGGGCCAGGCCAGGGCCAGGCTGCAGGCCAGGCCAGGGCCAGGCCAGGGCTAGGGCTTAGGCTAGGCCAGGCCAGGGCCAGGCCAGGGCCAGGCCAGGCCAGGGCCAGGCCAGGGCCAGGCCAGGCTGTAGGCCAGGGCCATGGCCAGGGCCAGGCCAGGGCCAGGCCAGGGCCAGGCCAGGCCAGGGCCAGGCCAGGCCAGGCCAGGGCCAGGCCAGGCCAGGCCAGGGCCAGGCCAGGGCCAGGCCAGGCTAGGGCCAGGCCAGGGCCAGGGCCAGGCCAGGCCAGGCCAGGCCAGGGCCAGGCCAGGCCAGGCCAGGGCCAGGGCCAGGGCCAGGGCCAGGGCCAGGCCAGGGCCAGGCCAGGCCAGGCCAGGCCAGGCCAGGCCAGGGCCAGGCCAGGGCCAGGCCAGGCCAGGCCAGGGCCAGGCCAGGGCCAGGCCAGGCCAGGCCAGGGCCAGGCCAGGCCAGGCCAGGCCAGGCCAGGGCCAGGCCAGGCCAGGGCCAGGCCAGGCCAGGGCCAGGGCCAGGCCAGGGCCAGGCCAGGGCCAGGCCAGGGCCAGGCCAGGGCCAGGCCAGGGCCAGGGCCAGGGCCAGGCCAGGCCAGGCCAGGGCCAGGGCCAGGGCCAGGCCAGGCCAGGCCAGGCCAGGGCCAGGCCAGGGCCAGGCCAGGCCAGGGCCAGGCCAGGGCCAGGCCAGGCTCAGGCCAGGGCCAGGCCAGGGCCAGGCCAGGGCCAGGGCCAGGCTAGGCCAGGGCCAGGGCCAGGGCCAGGCCAGGCCAGGCCAGGGCCAGGCCAGGCCAGGGCCAGGCCAGGCCAGGCCAGGCCAGGCCAGGCCAGGGCTAGGCCAGGCCAGGCTAGGGCCAGGCCAGGGCCAGGCCAGGCTAGGCCAGGGCCAGGGCCAGGCCAGGCCAGGCCAGGCCAGGCCAGGCCAGGGCTAGGCCAGGCCAGGCCAGGGCCAGGGCCAGGGCCAGGGCCAGGGCCAGGCCAGGCCAGGGCCAGGCCAGGCTCAGGCCAGGCCAGGCCAGGGCCAGGCCAGGCCAGGGCCAGGCCAGGGCCAGGCCAGGCCAGGCCAGGGGCCAGGCCAGGGCCAGGCCAGGGCCAGGCCAGGGCCAGGCCAGGCCAGGCCAGGCCAGGCCAGGCCAGGGCCAGGCCAGGGCCAGGCCAGGCCAGGCCAGGGCCAGGGCCAGGCCAGGGCCAGGGCCAGGGCCAGGGCCAGGGCCAGGCCAGGCCAGGGCCAGGCCAGGCCAGGCCAGGCCAGGCCAGGGCCAGGCCAGGCTAGGCCAGGGCCAGGCCAGGCCAGGCCAGGCCAGGGCCAGGCCAGGCCAGGGCCAGGGCCAGGCCAGGCCAGGCCAGGCCAGGCCAGGCCAGGGCCAGGCCAGGGCCAGGCTAGTGCCAGGCCAGGGGCCAGGCCAGGCCAGGGCCAGGCCAGGCCAGGCCAGGCCAGGGCCAGGGCCAGGCCAGGGCCAGGCCAGGCCAGGGCCAGGCCAGGCCAGGGCCAGGCCAGGCCAGGCCAGGCCAGGCCAGGGCCAGGCCAGGCCAGGCCAGGGCCAGGCCAGGCCAGGCCAGGCCAGGCCAGGGCCAGGCCAGGGCCAGGGCCAGGCCAGGCCAGGCCAGGGCCAGGCCAGGCCAGGGCCAGGGCCAGGCCAGGCCAGGGCCAGGGCCAGGCTAGGCCAGGGCCAGGGCCAGGCCAGGGCCAGGGCCAGGCCAGGGCCAGGCCAGGGCCAGGCCAGGGCCAGGCCAGGCCAGGCCAGGCCAGGCCAGGCCAGGCCAGGGCCAGGGCCAGGCCAGGCCAGGCCAGGCCAGGCCAGGCCAGGCCAGGGCCAGGGCCAGGCTAGGGCCAGGCCAGGCCAGGCCAGGCCAGGGCCAGGCCAGGCCAGGCCAGGGGCCAGGCCAGGCCAGGGCCAGGCCAGGCTCAGGCCAGGCCAGGCCAGGGCCAGGCCAGGCCAGGGCCAGGCCAGGCCAGGCCAGGCCAGGGCCAGGCCAGGGCCAGGGCCAGGCCAGGCCAGGCTAGGGCCAGGCCAGGCCAGGGCCAGGGCCAGGCCAGGGCCAGGCCAGGCCAGGCCAGGGCCAGGCCAGGGCCAGGCCAGGGCCAGGCCAGGGCCAGGGCCAGGGCCAGGCCAGGGCCAGGCTAGTGGCCAGGCCAGGGCCAGGGCCAGGCCAGGCCAGGGCCAGGCCAGGGCTAGGCCAGGCTAGGCCAGGCCAGGCCAGGGCCAGGGCCAGGCCAGGCCAGGCCAGGCCAGGCCAGGCCAGGGCCAGGGCCAGGCCAGGGCCAGGCCAGGGCCAGGGCTAGGCCAGGGCCAGGGCCAGGCCAGGGGCCAGGCCAGGCCAGGCCAGGGCCAGGGCCAGGGCCAGGCCAGGCCAGGGCCAGGGCCAGGCCAGGCTCAGGCCAGGCCAGGGCCAGGGCCAGGCCAGGCCAGGCCAGGGCCAGGCCAGGCCAGGCCAGGCCAGGCCAGGCCAGGCCAGGCCAGGCCAGGCCAGGGCCAGGGCCAGGCCAGGCCAGGCCAGGGCCAGGCCAGGCCAGGCCAGGGCCAGGGCCAGGCCAGGGCCAGGGCCAGAAGCCAGGGCCAGGGCCAGGGCTCAGGCCAGGGCCAGGGCCAGGCCAGGGCCAGGCCAGGGCCAGGCCAGGCCAGGGCCAGGCCAGGGCCAGGGCCAGGGCCAGGGCCAGGGCCAGGGCCAGGGCCAGGCTAGGCCAGGCTAGGGCCAGGCCAGGCCAGGCCAGGGCCAGGCCAGGGCCAGGCCAGGCCAGGCCAGGCTGTGGCCAGAGCCAGGCCAGGCCAGGGCCAGGCCAGGCCAGGCCAGGCCAGGGCCAGGGCCAGGGCCAGGCCAGGGCCAGGGCCAGGGCCAGGCCAGGCCAGGCCAGGCCAGGCCAGGGCCAGGCCAGGCCAGGCCAGGGCCAGGCCAGGGCCAGGGCCAGGCCAGGCCAGGCCAGGGCCAGGCCAGGCCAGGCCAGGCCAGGGCCAGGGCCAGGGCCAGGGCCAGGCCAGGGCCAGGCCAGGGCCAGGCCAGGCCAGGGCCAGGCCAGGCCAGGCCAGGCCAGGGCCAGGCCAGGCCAGGCCAGGCCAGGCCAGGGCCAGGCCAGGGCCAGGCCAGGCCAGGCTAGGCCAGGGCCAGGGCCAGGCCAGGCCAGGCCAGGGCCAGGCTCAGGCCAGGCCAGGGCCAGGCTAGGCCAGGCCAGGCCAGGCCAGGGCCAGGCCAGGCCAGGCCAGGGCCAGGCCAGGGCCAGGGCCAGGGCCAGGGCCAGGGCCAGGCCAGGCCAGGCCAGGGCCAGGGCCAGGCCAGGGCCAGGCCAGGCCAGGCCAGGCCAGGCCAGGGCCAGGCCAGGCCAGGCCAGGGCCAGGCCAGGCCAGGCCAGGCCAGGCCAGGGCCAGGGCCAGGCCAGGCCAGGCCAGGCCAGGGCCAGGCCAGGCCAGGCCAGGCCAGGCCAGGCCAGGCCAGGGCCAGGCCAGGGCCAGGCCAGGCCAGGCCAGGCCAGGCCAGGCCAGGGCCAGGCCAGGGCCAGGCCAGGCCAGGGCCAGGCCAGGGCCAGGCCAGGCCAGGGCCAGGCCAGGCCAGGGCCAGGCCAGGGCCAGGGCCAGGCCAGGGCCAGGGCCAGGGCCAGGCCAGGGCCAGGCCAGGGCCAGGGCTCAGGGCCAGGGCCAGGGCCAGGGCCAGGGCCAGGCTAGGCCAGGCCAGGGCCAGGGCCAGGGCCAGGGCCAGGCCAGGGCTAGGCCAGGGCCAGGCCAGGCCAGGCCAGGGCCAGGGCCAGGCCAGGGCCAGGCCAGGCCAGGCCAGGCTAGGCCAGGGCCAGGGCCAGGGCCAGGGCCAGGGCCAGGGCCAGGGCCAGGGCCAGGGCCAGGGCCAGGGCCAGGCCAGGCCAGGCCAGGCCAGGGCCAGGCCAGGCCAGGCCAGGGCCAGGCCAGGGCCAGGGCCAGGCCAGGGCCAGGCCAGGCCAGGCCAGGCCAGGCCAGGCCAGGGCCAGGCCAGGCCAGGGCCAGGCCAGGCCAGGGCCAGGCCAGGGCCAGGCCAGGCCAGGGCCAGGGCCAGGCCAGGGCCAGGCCAGGCCAGGGCCAGGGCCAGGCCAGGGCCAGGGCCAGGGCCAGGCCAGGCCAAGGGCCAGGGCCAGGCCAGGGCCAGGCCAGGCCAGGCCAGGCCAGGGCCAGGGCCAGGGCCAGGGCCAGGCCAGGCCAGGGCCAGGCCAGGGCCAGGCCAGGCCAGGCCAGGCCAGGGCCAGGCCAGGCCAGGGCCAGGGCCAGGCCAGGCCAGGCCAGGCCAGGGCCAGGCCAGGGCCAGGCCAGGCCAGGCCAGGCCAGGGCCAGGGCCAGGGCCAGGCCAGGGCCAGGGCCAGGCCAGGCCAGGCCAGGCCAGGGCCAGGGCCAGGCCAGGGCCAGGGCCAGGCCAGGCCAGGCCAGGGCCAGGCCAGGCCAGGGCCAGGCCAGGGCCAGGCCAGGGGCCAGGGCCAGGCCAGGCCAGGCCAGGCCAGGCCAGGCCAGGGCCAGGGCCAGGCCAGGGCCAGGGCCAGGCCAGGCTAGGCCAGGGCCAGGGCCAGGCCAGGCCAGGGCCAGGCCAGGGCCAGGCCAGGCCAGGCCAGGGCCAGGCCAGGCCAGGCCAGGGCCAGGGCCAGGGCCAGGCCAGGCCAGGCCAGGGCCAGGGCTAGGCCAGGCCAGGCCAGGCCAGGCCAGGCCAGGGCCAGGGCCAGGCCAGGCCAGGGCCAGGCCAGGCCAGGCCAGGGCCAGGCCAGGGCCAGGCCAGGGCCAGGCCAGGGCTAGGCCAGGGCCAGGGCCAGGCCAGGGCCAGGCCAGGGCCAGGGCCAGGCTAGGCCAGGGCCAGGCCAGGCCAGGCCAGGCCAGGCCAGGCCAGGCCAGGGCCAGGCCAGGGCCAGGGCCAGGCCAGGCCAGGACCAGGGCCAGGCCAGGGCCAGGCCAGGCCAGGAGGCCAGGGCCAGGCCAGGCCAGGGCCAGGCCAGGGCCAGGCCAGGCCAGGCCAGGGCCAGGCCAGGGCCAGGCCAGGGCCAGGCCAGGCTGCCAGGCCAGGCCAGGCCAGGGCCAGGCCAGGCCAGGGCCAGGCCAGGCCAGGGCCAGGCCAGGGCCAGGGCCAGGCCAGGGCTAGGCCAGGCCAGGCCAGGCCAGGGCCAGGCCAGGCCAGGCCAGGAGCCAGGCCAGGCCAGGCCAGGGCCAGGGCCAGGGCCAGGCCAGGCCAGGGCCAGGCCAGGGCCAGGGCCAGGGCCAGGCCAGGGCCAGGCCAGGCCAGGGCCAGGGCCAGGCCAGGCCAGGGCCAGGCCAGGGCCAGGGCCAGGCCAGGCCAGGCCAGGCCAGGCCAGGCCAGGCCAGGCCAGGGCCAGGCCAGGCCAGGCCAGGCCAGGGCCAGGCCAGGGCCAGGCTCAGGCCAGGCCAGGGCCAGGGCCAGGCCAGGGCCAGGCCAGGCCAGGGCCAGGGCCAGGCCAGCCAGGGCCAGGGCCAGGCCAGGCCAGGGCCAGGCCAGGCCAGGGCCAGGGCCAGGGCCAGGGCCAGGGCCAGGCCAGGCCAGGGCCAGGCCAGGCCAGGGCCAGGGCCAGGCCAGGCCAGGCCAGGGCCAGGGCCAGGCCAGGGCCAGGGCCAGGCCAGGGCCAGGGCCAGGGCCAGGCTCAGGCCAGGCCAGGCCAGGCCAGGGCCAGGCCAGGCCAGGCCAGGCCAGGGCCAGGGCCAGGGCCAGGCCAGGCCAGGCCAGGCCAGGCCAGGCCAGGGCCAGGGCCAGGGCCAGGGCCAGGGCCAGGGCACAGGCCAGGCCAGGGCCAGGGCTAGAGGCCAGGCCAGGCCAGGGCCAGGCTAGGCCAGGCCAGGCCAGGGCCAGGCCAGGGCCAGGCCAGGGCCAGGGCCAGGCCAGGCCAGGGCCAGGCTCAGGGCCAGGCCAGGCCAGGCTAGGCCAGGCCAGGCCAGGGCCAGGCCAGGCCAGGGCCAGGGCCAGGCCAGGGCCAGGGCCAGGCCAGCCAGGGCCAGGGCCAGGGCCAGGGCCAGGCCAGGCCAGGCCAGGCCAGGCCAGGCCAGGCCAGGCCAGGCCAGGCCAGGCCAGGCCAGGGCCAGGGCCAGGCCAGGGCCAGGCCGGGCCAGGGCCAGGGCCAGGGCCAGGGCCAGGGCCAGGGCCAGGGCCAGGGCCAGGCCAGGGCCAGGCCAGGCCAGAGGCCAGGCCAGGCCAGGGCCAGGGCCAGCCAGGCCAGGCCAGGCCAGGGCCAGGCCAGAGGCCAGGCCTGCAGGCCAGGCCAGGCTCAGGCCAGGCCAGGCCAGGGCCAGGGCCAGGGCCAGGCCAGGGCCAGGGCCAGGGCCAGGCCAGGGCCAGGGCCAGGCCAGGCCAGGCCAGGGCCAGGCTCAGGGCCAGGCCAGCGGCCAGGCCAGGGGCCAGGCCAGGCCAGGCCAGGGCCAGGGCCAGGGCCAGGGCCAGGCCAGGCCAGGGCCAGGCAGCAGGCCATGGGCCAGGCTCAAGGCCAGGCCAGGGCCAGGGCCAGGGCCAGGGGCCAGGCCAGGCCAGGGCCAGGGCCAGGCCAGGGCCAGGCCAGGGCCAGGGCCAGGCCAGGCCAGGCCAGGGCCAGGGCCAGGGCCAGGCCAGGGCCAGCCAGGGCCAGGCCAGGGCCAGGCCAGGTGGCCAGGCCAGGGCCAGGCCAGGCCAGGCCAGGCCAGCCAGGCTCAGGGCCAGGCCAGGCCAGGCCAGGGGCCAGGCCAGGCTAGGCCAGGCCAGGCCAGGGCCAGGGCCAGGGCCGAGGCCAGGCCAGGCCAGGCCAGGCTAGTCAGGCCAGGCCAGGCCAGGCCAGGGCCAGGCCAGGCCAGGGCCAGGCCAGGCCGAGGGCCAGGCCAGGGCTCAGCGCCAGGGCTCAGGCCAGGGCCAGGCCAGGGCCAGGCCAGGCCAGGGCCAGGGGCTAGGCCAGGGCCAGGCCTAGGGCCAGCCAGGCCAGGGCTCAGGCCAGGGCCAGGGCCAGGCCAGGCCAGGCGCAGGCTAGGCCAGGGCCAGGCCAGGGCCAGGGCCAGGGCCAGGGCCAGGGCCAGGGCCAGGGCCAGGGCCAGGGCCAGGCCAGGCCAGCTCAGGCCAGGGCCAGGCCAGGGCCAGGCCAGGCCAGGCCAGGCCAGGGCCAGGGCCAGGCCAGGCCAGGGCCAGGGCCAGGGCCAGGCCAGGCCAGGGCCAGGGCCAGGGCTCAGGGCCAGGGCCAGGCCAGTGTGCCAGGCCAGGCTCAGTAGGCCAGGCCAGGCCAGGCCAGGGCCAGGGCCAGGCCAGGCCAGGGCCAGGCCAGGCCAGGGCCAGGCCCAGGGGCCAGGGCCAGTGGGCCAGGGCCAGGGCCAGGGCCAGGCCAGGGCCAGGGCCAGGGCCAGGGCCAGGGCCAGGGCCAGGGCCAGGCCAGGGCCAGGGCCAGGCCAGTGGCCAGGGCCAGGGCCAGGCCAGGGCCAGGCCAGGGCCAGGCCAGGCCAGGCCAGGCCAGGGCCAGGGCCAGGGCCAGGGCCAGGGCCAGGGCCAGGCCAGGGCCAGGCCAGGCCAGGCCAGGCCAGGGCCAGGGCCAGGGCCAGGGCCAGGCCAGGCCAGGGCCAGGCCAGGCCAGGGCCAGGGCCAGGGCCAGGGCCAGGGCCAGGCCAGGGCCAGGCTCAGGCCAGGGCCAGGGCCAGGCCAGGGCCAGGGCCAGGGCCAGGCCAGGGCCAGGCCAGGCCAGGCCAGGCCAGGCCACGGCCAGGGCCAGGGCCAGGCCAGGGCCAGGGCCAGGCCAGGGCCAGGGCCAGGGCCAGGGCCAGGCCAGGCCAG
>NW_026266233.1:0-44652 GCF_025860055.1 Xyrauchen texanus
TCTGCCAGACCACTGATAAGACTGACTATGGTGAGTCTGTGCTGCCCTCATGTGGCCACCATATTTCACTGCACGTGCATGCACTCTCTCTCCTGTGCATGACGCTGGGCCTGATGGCCACCATATTTGACTGCATCCGCATAGGTGAACGCTCTCTCTCCTGTGCGTGGCGCTCAGTGTCGCCGGTAGGAACGGGGCATAGGCCAGACTGTGCCATGCCTGGCAAGCCTGCGACCACGTGTGACCACCGTCCAACCATCCCTTTCTGGCCAAACCATAGTTTTTAGGAAATGTTGTTGTGAATTTGTAAATGTAAAACTAAGGATTTTTCTTGCAGAAATTGAAATCAGGTAAGTAAATCTAAAAAATTGTCTTTGTTTTTTTGTAATTTATAAATCAAAGCAAGTCAAATAGAGTTAATCAAATAAAAATGCTTTTATGTTTTTTATATGAACAGGCTGTTATTCTAAATGTGAAAATAAAAGCAAAGGATTTTAAGGTAAGTAAAACAAAAATATTTTGTGGCTTATATGTCAATATTTTTTTTGAATGTAAACAAATAAAATAAAATAGCTTTTCTTAAGTTTTTTTAATGTGAAAAAATTTGTAAACTGAACAAGCGTTACTAGCGTTTCGGTTCTCTTAGAACCTTCTTCAGGCAGGCTTGTTCTAATTTTGAAAAATGTAAATCCCAAAAAGAATAATAAAAAAATTAAAAGTAAAGAAATGAATCCCAAAATGAATAAATCAATTGTCAAATAAAAAGAAATTAAAAGAGATCAAAGTGTGTTGAGGATCAGAATAAAAAGTTTTTAAATTGCAAAAGAGTGTTAGAGGCTTTCTCATTAAGAGCTGGAAGCAGTGAATGAGCTTCTGCATCCTCAGTTGTCCCTTTTTATAGTGTGGAGGGCGGACTCAATTTGAATGAGTCAATAGGAGCTTCTCCCATACTTTTGGTTTAAAAGAAACAGCTCTCAGCCAATCAGAAAAGTAGCTGTCTTTTCAAAATAATTTCAGAAGGGCTTTTTTAAAATTTGAATGTAAATCATAGTGATGGAGGTGAGACTCAGTTTGAATGAGCCAATTGGAGCCTTTTCCATATTTTTGGTTTGAAAATAAACTATTTCCAGCCAGTCAGAACATTAGCTGTCTTTTCAAAAATTATAGAAATACTTTATTTATATATATTTGATTTTAAATTATAGTTATATAGATGCAATGGATTTAAAAGGATAAATTATTATATATATTTGATTTTAAATTATAGTTATATTATGTGATGTATTTAAAAGGATAAATTATTATATATATATATTTTTTTAAATTTGGATTGCATACATGCACCCTTATCTATATTTGTTTATGATCATTATAACTAAAACACTGTGTAAATGACCCATATTTCTATTTTCCCATGTATTTGGTTTATTATGAATATTTTAAGTAGACTGATTATTAGAAGGAAGTTGTAAACAGTCGAGTTACTTGCAAGCATGAGGCACGGGCTGGTAAGGTTTAGGGTAAGGGTTAGCGGTTAAGGGTTAGGTTTAGGGGTTAGGTTAAGGGGTTAGGTTAAGGGGTTGAGTTTAGGGGTTAGGTTAAGGGGTTAGGTTTAGGGGTTAAGTTTAGGGGATAGGTTAAGGGGTTAGGTTAAGGGGTTAGGTTTAGGGGTTAGGTTTAGGGGTTAGGTTTAGGGGTTAGGTTAAGGGGTTAGGTTAAGGGGTTAAGTTTAGGGGTTAGGTTAAGGGGTTAGGAAGTGTTAGTTAAGGAGGGTAGGCGCTAACCAGTGTGCACAGGCCATCGATGTACGCTCCTCGACTGGATTCACTTCTCATTCAGGCCTTGGGGATATATAGTGCCTAATTTATTGATCCAAATTCTCTCTGCTCTTTTTCTCTGGGGCACGGACCACTGCGGGTTGGCCTGTAGGACCGTGACCGGAAGGATTCCCATCCGTGTTTAAGGAAATGTTGGACCAGGTAAGTGTTATTTTCTCTTCCTCTCAGAATGTTGTATTTATGTTGTGTCATTCTGACCAGAATGGTGTTGCCCGTCTCTCCCACATATTGAGCTCCACATTGTTTGCAGGTGATGAGGTAAATGCAGTTTTTACAGTGTACCGTTCCTGATTGGTAAGTACTGAAAACCTCTTTTGTAAACTTGTTTTGTACTGAATCCTTTTGTTCCAAATATTGTCCCTGATGTTTTGGTTTCAGTGTTGTGAAGAGGATGGAGTTTGGCTCTAATTAGATAGTCTTGTAAACTTTTGTTTTTTCTAAATGCTGCTATAACTCTGTGGTTCTTCAATATTTGTGTCTGTCCCAATATGTTCTGGAAGTTGGACTTTACCTCTTTGGTCAGTTTCAGAGCGGCCGAGGAGTAAGTCAGGACAAAGGGGATGCCGGTCCCCTCCGCCTGGGCCCTGCTTGTCAAGTATGATTTAAAAACCTTTCTCAAGAAGGACCTGTTATATCCTCTGGGCCGGAGCGCTTTGAAGAGGATTACGTGTACGCTTCTCTGAAGTCCGTTCCTGGGTGCATATGCGACGGAACCTCAGGAGTTGCGACTTGACGAGGCCTGAGTAAGTGTGTTTTGGGTGAAAACTGCTTTTATGTAGTAGGGCATGCGTGTCGGTTTCTTTGAAGAAGACTTTAATGTCCAATTTGTGCGACGAAATGAAATCTGGACCCTTGTAAGTTGTGGTGTCCAGAAAGTCTACCGATAGGTGACTGGTGGTGGATTTTAATTTAATAGATGGGTTATGGTTATTTAGTGTCGCCACAAATTCCATGAACTCGTCTTCAGAGTGAGTCCATACTCCCCAGATATCATCTAGGTACCTAAAATAGTGAAGGGGCTGTTTTTGGCATCGGGATAAGGCCGAAGCCTCCCATTCTACCATAAATATGTTAAGCGTAGGGCGGGGCAAACTTCTTGCCCATCGCCGTGCCTTTAACTTGCAGGAAAAATTCCCCATTGAACTCAAAATCGTTTCTATTTAAATTGATGTCTAATAATTGGATGAGTTCTTTGTCGGACCTGGAGGTGTCTGGGTTTTTTTGAAAAATATTTTTAATGGCCTGAATTCCCTCTTGGATGTCGATGTTTGTGTAAAGGCCATCCACGTCCATAGTGAACAGGATGGCCTTTTGGGGAATTTTTAGTCTTTTGACTTTCTGGACAAAAATCATACGTGTCTTTTATATAGCTGGGGTGGCCCGTCGAAAGAGGATTTAAGTAGAAATCTAAAAATTCTGCCGTATAGTACGTTTCACTGCCGCAATCGGATACTATAGGCCTTCCTGGGGGAATTTCGTGACATTAGACATTAAAGTCTTCGTCAATGTGGAGAATATTCCCAATACTCAACTGCCTCCACGTCATCTCCCTATCCCTACTCAAGGACTATAAAGAAGGGGAAAAAATTATTATGTCCCCTTCTTTTTTGGTCTGACCCCTATTATCTGTCCCCACCTGGTTAGGTAGGAGGACAGGGCTAAATGGTTAGGTTTAGGTATGGGGGCGGGGTTAGGGTTAGGTGGTTAGGGTTAGGGGCAGGTTTAGGTGTGGGTTTAGGAAAGAGGGCGGGCTGAAGTTTTTAGGGTTAGGTAGGAGGGCAGGGCTAAATGGTTAGGTTTAGGTATGGGGGCAGGGTTAAGTGGCTAGGGTTAGGTATGGGGACAGGGTTAGGTATGGGGACAGGGTTAGGTAGGAGTTTAGGTATGAGGGCAGAGTTAAGTGGTTAGGGTTAGGGGCAGGATTAGGTAGGAGGGCAGAGCTAAATGGTTGGGTTTAGGTATGGGGGCAGGGTTAAGTGGTTAGGGGCAGGGTTAGGTGATAGTGGCTACAGTTAGGTAGAAGGGTTAGGGTTAGGGTTAGGGGTTAGGGTTAGGGTTAGGGTTAGGTATAGAGGTAAAAACGACTTCCACCCTCATTATGTCCACCCTCATTTGCATATCGAATCTGATTGGCTGGATTGTTTCACAGATAAATCTTTAGGACGGTCGGTCCGATTTTGCCAAGCTTGGTGTCATCGAATTCAGAATTCCGTCTGCATTCATGTGACGAGGAGAGATGAACAGAAGAAGAGAGCAATGGAAATGTAGCGCTGAAAAGGTAGAAGAGTCTTTTGCACGTAGGTTGTGAGTGGTTTAAAAATGTCACATGCACGCCTTTAAGATTTGCATGAATACGACTGTAATGGAGACGTGGTAATGAACGCATTTTTCACAAGAACGCTGAAATGTTTTTGTAGGAATTGTTGGGTGGGATAAACTCAATCCTTTATTATTATTATCATTTCATGAAACTTATCGGGGCATGCTTGTGAGGAGGAGATTATTGTGTTGCGAGCAGAGCAGACTTGAGTCCAGTAAATATAGCCTATTAAAGAAATTGTTCCAAAAACAAATGCATCAGAAAATAACCGAAGGACTTGAAAAACTTTTAAGAATAAAAGCGGCATCGAATCTTGCCCACGATAATGAGATGACACACTTGTTAGAGGCGTTTTGCCCTTTGAAATGAAATCTATGAAATCCAATAAAGCCCATTCACGGTTCACTCGCTGAGTCATCGATTACAATAACAACACATCAATTCAGATTTCCTTAAAGATAACTTTTTTAATTTTTTTATTTAATTTATTTTTTTATTAATAATCATGCCAAGGTCTTACATTAAATTGTGTCCAAAATTGCAGAACATGAACAGCCAAAAAATAATAATAAATAATAAAAATAATATAAGGTTGAACAATGAAAGCATTTTTTGACTTTTCAATGATTTTTTGTTTTTTATGCCCGTCAAAGACATAATATAGAAGTTACAGTCAACCAGAAAAAGTGACTTGACATTGCAACTCTCCACGTGTCCAACTTGCAGAGGTGGGACCAAGTCATTGTTTTCCAAGTCACAAGTAAGTCTCAAGTCATTGCATTAAAGTCCCGAGTGAAGTCCCAAGTCAAGGCAGTCAAGTCCCAAGTCAAGTCCAAGTCAATTTACAAATCGTCAACTTTTAGCTTCAAGTCTTAAAGAAGTCATTAGTGCGTTTTGCCCAAATTAGTGTCAGAGTATTAATTACTATAGTAAATGTATACTAATTTTATCTAGAAGTTTCTAATTTAAAATCTAATTTTATCTTTCTTTTTTTTTATCGATATCTACCGTAAAGACCAAAGAGGGTAATAAAGATGATACATGGATCTTATCTTTGGACACACATTAAGGCAAACCAAACTTTTACTATAAACACGCTGTGAAAGGACGCTGAACGTGCTGAACTGGTGAGTGAAATCTGAAATATTACCAGGCAGTGGCTAAGGGCAGACATTTAAGTTGCATATACGAAGTTCTATACTGTAAAGTGCCATAAACCGAGTAAATGATCGGATTTGTGATTTTTAGAACCACGACCAATATAATTAAATAAATATAGCTAAACGCGTGACAGAGGACCAGCACGTCCATAAAAGAATGAGTGTGTTTACATGCACATTTTAACCAGTTATGCTCAAAAGCACCAACGTGTGTGGTCACAATAAATGGCGTTCCTTTATCGAGGTCATACAACAGGGTAATAAAACACCGGGAAGATTTTGTCCATTACACCAATTGCTATAAAGCGTTAAATGCTACCGACCGCAGTAAAAGTTTGCGGTTCAATATGCAGACTTTGTTAGCCTGTAAATCAACTTACCTCTGTCTGTGGATTTTCAGATTCCTCACAAAATTGGACGTTGTCGACGAGGTGTCTGTAATTTTGTAACCACAGGTTCTACATGTACGTAATCCTTTTGTTGCCTTTAACGCTGTATTCAATATATCCCAATTATATCACCTTTGGTATAATTTTTGCTGTGTCCTAGTCCTTAAATGCTGCGCCGTGATCTTCAAACTTGGTCCAGCTTTACGTGGAAACTGATTGGTTGAATATGGAGCGTTGAAATGCAGATTTGAAAATCAAATGAATCGTCTATTTGGGAAATTAATCGTTGATTTACTGCACATTTTTAATTATACAACTCTTATCTTTGGTTTTAAAAGTATAAGTATTTCCAAGTCAGGCGGCTGAAGTCCAAGTCAAGTTGCAGGTCATTGCTGTCAAAGTCTAAGTCGAGTCGTAAGTCTTTTTAATTCTATCGAGTCGAGTCGTAAGTCATCAAATTAGTGACTCGAGTCCGAGTCAAGTCAAGTCAAGTCCAAGTCACGCGACTCGAGTCCACACCTCTGCCAACTTGATGAAGCCGGATAACCGTTGCATTTTAGAAATGAGTTCACAAGTGAAGGGATGATGAATTTTATTGTGACAAGAGGAGCTTTAAAAACAATATAATAACAATAAATAGCGTCACGTGAAATGGCTGAGGCTCCAGTGAGTTAAAATTGTAACTTTGTGGTTTTCGCGACGGGTTTTCACACTTCAAAGCCTTTTTAAGACCAACTGAAGAAAACTCAAGGAATCGATTGAAGGGAACAATCCACCAGCGGGCTCTCGAATTGTAAACGTCTAGGGGCGCACAAAGATTTACATTTGTAACGACCCTTCAAAGTTTAAAATGCAACTTAAAGGCTTGAATCCCTCTGCTCCCAACCACCAGCACGTGGTAATAGCTTGGCCCCCGCCGCTGGGCGCAGTCCATACAATGTCGGTCTATGGAAAAATGTTTGTCTGTGGGTGGCTGCTGTTCTGAAGGTGCTGGCGGTGTGGGCCTGGGGATTGCCGAGAAGACCAGCATTGGCCCGTGACTCTGGGAGGTACGCTCGCGGAGATACGGGGCTTCGCTATGACCCGCATATATGGTGCGTGCTGTAGCGGAATTTGACAGCGTGGTTGGTTTCCCGCTGGCGTCCGGTGGCGTCCGGGGACCGTGCTAGGAGCGCGTTTGGGGGCGTTTGGAGTCGATCGGTGAGGTTTGAGTGGAGTGTTTTAGGGGCCCGTGGCAGCCCTCGGTCAGGCCAGAGCAGGACAGAGGATAGAAACCACCGATGGCAAACACGCCATCTTCTTTAACTTTGGTTCCGTTGGTCCGATTTTTTTTAAAGCGTTGTATACGTGTTCTATATGTGATCCTCTAGCTGTCTGATTGGCTTTGTCCTCGATCGGTCTTAAGAGTTTTGATTTAGACTCAAATACAGACTTCTCCTACGGTCTAACTTGCTCTATATTGTGTAAATGTTGTGTCTTTTTGATCAGTGTGACTTGCATTTAGTTTGGAAATGTGTCATGTTCAGAAGTTGGTTAAGTTTACAGTTAAAGATGAATAAAGTGATGCAATCTTAATTTGCGTAAGCATGGTGCCTTGATGATACATTTGACTTTTATTAGCTTAGAAGTTGGTTATGTTAAGAAGTTAGGTTAGGTTATGGGATATAGGGATGAAAACCACCCATTTTGTGATGCACCGACAGGTAGCCATGCTGATCAGACACAGTCTGTGAGTGAGCTCGATCAGGTAAAGTGACTCCCTGACATGCTAGCGGCAGCTCTTTTGTGACCTCAGCGGTGCCAAGCAGAAATTGACATTTACATTTATGCATTTGGCAGACGCTTTTATCCAAAGCGACTTACAGTGCACTTATTACAGGGACAATTCCCCGAGCAACTTGGATTAAGTGTCTTGCTCAAGGACACAATGGTAGTGGCTGTGGGGATCGAACCAGCAACCTTCTGATTACCAGTGATGTGCTTTAGTCCACTACACCACCACCACCACTCCATATTAAGCATGCGCCTATATTAAGCATAAATGTAATAAAAGCGGTTCCACTGGGCAGGGACACACAAAAGTGTAATATGTTTCTCGTGGAAAGACCCCGATAAGCGTGTGCAAAGTTTGGGAGCGATCAGCTGGATTAAGTAGCCAACACGTGACCTAAAGCGTGCTCCTTTCACAGAGGCTTTATATTGGCCCGACCATATTAAGCATATTTATCACGGTAATAATAGGGGTTCCCCTGGAGTAGGACACACAAAGTGTAATATGTTTCTCGTGGAAAGACCCGATAAGCGTGTGCAAAGTTTGGGAACGATCGCTCGTTAAGTAGCCAACTGCCTGACCTAAAGCGTGCTCCTTTCACAGAGGCTTTATATAGGCTCGACTATATTAAGCATATTTTGACTGTAATAAAACGGGTTCCCATGGGGCTGGGCACACAAAAGTGTAATATGTTTCTGTAGGAAGACCCGATTGTGTGTGCAAAGTTTGGGAACGATCGCTCGTTAAGTAGCTAAGCGGCCTTAAATGTAATCATTTAACAGAGGCTTAATAGAATCAGACTATATTAAGCATATTATTACTGTAATAAAATGTGTTCCCCTGGGCCTGGGCACACAAAAGTGTAATATGTTTCTCGTGGAAAGACCCCGATTGTGTTTGCAAAGTTTGGGAGCGATCAGCTGGTTAAGTAGCCAACACAGCTGACCTAAAAGCGTACTCCTTGGCCCTTTATTGTTTCCCCACTGGTATACAATGTGAGTCTATGGAAAAGTGAGATGTACTGTTGCAGAAATGATTTTTAATGTCATTCTAAATTTTGCAAGCACAGTATTAAAGTGAATAATTCAGGTGGAATTATACAATACACGAGAAAATTGTATTGATGGACTTATAAGGATAATAACAAGAAAACTATAATACTACTAATAATAACATTAATAATAGTAATAATTCATTTAATTTATGAAGTGCTTTTCTAGACACGGATGAGAGACCGCAAAGGCTGTCCATTTAACTGGCCATATATATATTTATAAAATCTGCATGTTTAAAAACACGTGGACGCCCCTAAAGGTTCAGCATTGAAACTGTCTGTGATTCTCTGTTAAAATATCCACTTTTAGCAGTTTTGCACAGTGCAGTTTTCAATATATCCACCATTCAATTCAATACAATTCAAAGGGTCTTTATTGGCATGAATATAAGCGATACAGTATTGCCAAAGCAGAGGCTGTGTAAAAAAGAACTACACCTTAATCTATAATTACATTTAGTTTAACAAATATAAAAATAACTATTCAAAATAAATTCACTATGTGTATATGTGTGTATATATTTGTATCTGCAAGTCGTAAATCTATCTTTCTATCTACCTAAATATCTGTCTGTCTGTCTGTCTGTCTCTTTATCTGTCTGTCTTTTCTATCTATCTATCTATCTATCTATCTATCTATCTATCTATCTATCTGTCTATCTATCTATCTATCTATCTGTCTGTTTGCCTTTTCTATCTATCTATCTATCTATCTATCTATCTATCTATCTATCTGTGTGTCTGTCTGCCTTTTCTATCTATCTATCTATCTATCTATCTATCTATGTGTCTGTCTGCCTTTTATATCTATCTATCTATCTCTCTATCTATCTATCTATCTATCTTTCTCTCTGTCTGTCTATCTATCTATATTTTTGTCTGTCTATCTATATCTATCTATCTATCTATCTAAATATCTGTCTGTCTGTCTGCCTTTTCTATCTATCTATCTATCTATCTATCTATCTATCTATCTGTGTGTCTGTCTGCCTTTTCTATCTATCTATCTATCTATCTATCTATCTATCTATCTATCTTTCTCTCTGTCTGTCTGTCTGTCTGTCTATCTATCTATCTATCTATCTATCTGTCTATCTGTGTGTCTGTCTGCCTTTTCTATATGTCTATCTATCTATCTATCTATCTATCTATCTGTGTGTCTGTCTGCCTTATCTATATATCTTTCTCTCTGTCTATCTATCTATCTATCTATCTATCTAATGTGTGTCTGTCTGCCTTTTCTATCTATCTATCTATC
This sequence comes from Xyrauchen texanus, assembly GCF_025860055.1. Classification (NCBI taxonomy): domain Eukaryota; kingdom Metazoa; phylum Chordata; class Actinopteri; order Cypriniformes; family Catostomidae; genus Xyrauchen; species Xyrauchen texanus. The sequence goes on from NW_026266233.1 coordinate 9,791, forward strand.
TATCTATCTATGTGTCTGTGTGTCTGTCTGTCTGTCTGTTTTCTGTCTGTCTCTCTGTGTATTTATCTATCTATTTATTTGTCTGTCTGTCTATCTATCTATCTGTCTGTCTGTCTGTCTGTCTGTCTGTCTTTTCTATCTATCTATCTATCTATCTATCTATCTATCTATCTATCTATCTATCTATCTATCTATCTGTCTGTCTGTCTGTCTGTCTGTCTTCTGTCTGTCTGTCTGTGTATCTATCTATCTATCTATTTATTTGTCTGTCTGTCTGTCTGTCTGTCTATCTTTCTGTCTGTCTATCTGTCTGTCTATCTGTCTGTCTATTTATCTATCTATCTAACTATCTATCTATTTATTTGTCTGTCTGTCTGTCTATCTATCTTTCTCTCTGTCTATCTATCTCTCTATCTATCTATCTATCTATCTGTCTGGGGTTAGGGGTGGGGTTAGATGTGGGTTTAATTTTAGGGGTGGAGCTAGGGGGTTAGGTTTAAGGTCAGGACTAAATGCTTTAAGTTTATGGGTGGGGTTAAGTGGTTAGGGTTAGGTGTGGGGTTAGGTTTAGGGACAGGGTTAAGTGGCTATGGTTAGGGTTGGGGTTAGGGTTAGGGTTGGGGTTGGGGTTGGGGTTAGGGTTAGGGTTAGGGTTAGGGTTAGGGTTAGGTTGTTAGGGACAACGGCCCCCCCCATAACAGTCCCCCCAGACTGCTATAGTTTACTTAGGGGACTCGCATGAAAAGCACTGGCATGCATGTTTCTGGTGGACCGATCGACCTTTGCCTAAATTACAAAAAAGGGGAATCCCCTACCTAGGCCTGTTTGTGCCCCCCACATGGCCTTGAGACTTTCGGCACACTAGGGTTTTAGGAAAATCTTGATTCAAGAATCTCCTTTATTTTGCTTTTTGTTCCAAACAAGTTCCAGTCCTATGCCTATTTGTAAAACTTTTAGATTCCTTCTATCGTCCTTCCTTGTTCAAAAGAGAAATTCCTGTCTGCGCCTATTTGTACCCCCCACATGGCCTGGAGACTTTTGGCTATTAGGTTCACTCTTTAGATTCTTCCTACATTAGGGTTAGGGTTTTTAGGGACAATGGCCCCCCCAACAGTCTCCCCAGACTGCTATAGATTATTAGGTTAAAACTTTTAGATTTCTTCTATCGTCCTTCCTTGTTCTAAAGAGAAATTCCTGTCTGCGCCTATTTGTACCCCCCACATGGCCTGGAGACTTTTGGCTATTAGGTTAACTCTTTAGATTCTTCCTACATTAGGGTTAGGGTTTTTAGGGACAATGGCCCCCCAACAGTCTCCCCAGACTGCTATAGATTATTAGGTTAAAACTTTTAGATTTCTTCTATCGTCCTTCCTTGTTCTAAAGAGAAATTCCTGTCTGCGCCTATTTGTACCCCCCACATGGCCTGGAGACTTTTGGCTATTAGGTTCACTCTTTAGATTCTTCCTACATTAGGGTTAGGGTTTTAGGGACAATGGCCCCCAACAGTCTCCCCAGACTGCTATAGATTATTAGGTTAAAACTTTTAGATTTCTTCTATCGTCCTTCCTTGTTCTAAAGAGAAATTCCTGTCTGCACCTATTTGTACCCCCACATGGCCTGGAGACTTTTGGCTATTAGGTTAACTCTTTAGATTTTTCCTACATTAGGATTGGGTTGTTAGGGACAATGGCCCCCCATAACAGTCTCCTCAGACTGCTATAGTTTATTAGGTTAAAACTTTTAGATTTCCTCTATCGTCCTTCCTTGTTCTAAAGAGAAATTCCTGTCTGCTCTCTATTTGTACCCCCCACATGGCCTGGAGACTTTTGGCTATTGGGTTAACTCTTTAGATTTTTCCTACATTAGGGTTGGGTTGTTGGGACAATGGCCCCCCATAACAGTCTCCTCAGACTGTTATAGTTTATTAGGTTAACATTTTTAGATTTCTTCTATCGTCCTTCCTTGTTCTAAAGAGAAATTCCTGTCTGCGCCTATTTGTACCCCCACATGGCCTGGAGACTTTTGGCTATTAGGTTAACTCTTTAGATTTTTCCTACATTAGGGTTGGGTTGTTAGGGACAATGGCCCCCCATAACAGTCTCCTCAGACTGCTATAGTTTATTAGGTTAAAACTTTAGATTTCTTCTATCTTCCTTCCTTGTTCTAAAGAGAAATTCCTGTCTGCGCCTATTTGTACCCCCACATGGCCTGGAGACTTTTGGCTATTAGGTTAACTCTTTAGATTTTTCCTACATTAGGGTTGGGTTGTTAGGGACAATGGCCCCCCCATAACAGTCTCCTCAGACTGCTATAGTTTATTAGGTTAAAACTTTAGATTTCTTCTATCGTCCTTGTTCTAAAGAGAAATTCCTGTCTGCGCCTATTTGTACCCCCCACATGGCCTGGAGACTTTTGGCTATTAGGTTAACTCTTTAGATTCTTCCTACATTAGGGTTAGGGTTTTTAGGGACAATGGCCCCCCCAACAGTCTCCCCAGACTGCTATAGATTATTAGGTTAAAACTTTTAGATTTCTTCTATCGTCCTTCCTTGTTCTAAAGAGAAATTCCTGTCTGCGCCTATTTGTACCCCCACATGGCCTGGAGACTTTTGGCTATTAGGTTCACTCTTTAGATTCTTCCTACATTAGGGTTAGGGTTGTTAGGGACAATGGCCCCCCTAACAGTCTCCCCAGACTGCTATAGATTATTAGGTTAAAACTTTTAGATTTCTTCTATACGTCCTTCCTTGTTCTAAAGAGAAATTCCTGTCTGCACCTATTTGTACCCCCACATGGCCTGGAGACTTTTGGCTATTAGGTTAACTCTTTAGATTTTTCCTACATTAGGATTGGGTTGTTAGGGACAATGGCCCCCATAACAGTCTCCTCAGACTGCTATAGTTTATTAGGTTAAACTTTTAGATTTCCTCTATCGTCCTTCCTTGTTCTAAAGAGAAATTCCTGTCTGCGCCTATTTGTACCCCCACATGGCCTGGAGACTTTTGGCTATTAGGTTAACTCTTTAGATTTTTCCTACATTAGGGTTGGGTTGTTGGGACAATGGCCCCCCATAACAGTCTCCTCAGACTGTTATAGTTTATTAGGTTAACATTTTTAGATTTCTTCTATCGTCCTTCCTTGTTCTAAAGAGAAATTCCTGTCTAGCCTATTTGTACCCCCACATGGCCTGGAGACTTTTGGCTATTAGGTTAACTCTTTAGATTTTTCCTACATTAGGGTTGGGTTGTTAGGGACAATGGCTCCCCATAACAGTCTCCTCAGACTGCTATAGTTTATTAGGTTAAAACTTTAGATTTCTTCTATCTTCCTTCCTTGTTCTAAAGAGAAATTCCTGTCTGCACCTATTTGTACCCCCACATGGCCTGGAGACTTTTGGCTATTAGGTTAACTCTTTAGATTTTTCCTACATTAGGGTTGGGTTGTTAGGGACAATGGCCCCATAACAGTCTCCTCAGACTGCTATAGTTTATTAGGTTAAAACTTAGATTTCTTCTATCGTCCTTGTTCAAAAGAAATTCCTGTCTGCGTCTATTTGTACCCCCACATGGCCTGGAGACTTTTGGCTATTAGGTTAACTCTTTAGATTTTTCCTACATTAGGGTTGGGTTGTTAGGGACAATGATTCTCAACCCAGCCAACCTGATCGTTAACACCGCAAGGTATCCACAGGCTGCCCGAGAAGAGATTGAGAAGGATCTCATCTCGAAGGCTATGACTGGCGGATGCCAAAGCATCAAGCTTCTACCAGAGATAACCCCCTAAAAGTTTATACAAGCCAAACAGACATCATCCTTACCAAGACAACCGGAGGCTGCAGAAACTTCTAACTAAACCAACGGTTCATCCAACCATCCATTATGAGAACCTAAGTCATACCACCGTGGTGACTACCTGCTACCCACAATCCTCCATCCTAGTTTCCAAAAAAAACTTCTAACCGTCAACGTGGAGAATATTCCCAATACTCAACTGCCTCCACGTCATCTCCCTATCCCTACTCAAGGACTATAAAGAAGGGAAAAAAAAGGGGGGAAAAAAAACCATGTCCCCCTCCCCTTCTGGTCCGACCCCTACTATCCACTAGGGACCCACCTGTCCCCACCTGGGGAAGGCCTCCCAAGCCCCCCTCCTGGAAACGGGAAGGGGATTGTCACCCCAAAAAAAATTGTCACCCTAATCTAACAAGATTAGAGACCGGGCAGGGTTAGTTAACCCGGTTTAGGGGTGGGGATACAGCTAACCCCTAGATATGGGGTTAATTTTAGGGGTGGAAGTAGGGGGTTTAGCTGGGCGGGGTCAGGTGCGGGGGCAGGGTTATGTGGTTGGGGTTAGGTATGGGGGCAGGGTTTAGTGGTTAGGGTTAGGGGCGGGGTTAGGTGTGGGGGCAGGGCTAAGTGGTTAGGGGCAGGTTTAGGAGGGCAGGGCTAAAATGGTTAGGGTTAGGTATGGGGGCAGGGTTAAGTGGTTAGGATTTAGGGGCGGGGTTAGGTATGAGGGCAGGGCCAAGTGGTTGGGGTTAGGTAGGGTGCAGGGTTTAGTGGTTTAGGTGTGGGGTTAGGTATGGGGGCAGGGCTAAATGGTTGGGGTTAGGGGCAGGGTTAGGTAGGAGGACAGGGCTAAATAGTTAGGTTTAAGTATGGGGGAAGAGTTAAGTGGTTAGGGTTAGGGGCGGGGGCAAGGTTAAGTTGTTAGGTTTCTTTTCTGTGGGGGCAGGGTTAAGTGGTTAGAGTTAGGGGCGGGGTTAGGTAGGAGGGCAGGGCTAAGTGGTTGGGGTTAGGGGCAGGTTTGGGAGGGCAGGGCTAAAATGGTTAGGGTTAGGTATGGGGGCAGGGTTAAGTGGTTAGGATTTAGGGGCGGGGTTAGGTATGAGGGCAGGGCTAAGTGCTTGGGTTTAGGTAGGGTGCAGGGTTTAGGTGTGGGGTTAGGTATGGGGGCAGGGTTAAGTGGTTAGGGTTAGGTATGGAGGCAGGGCTAAATGGTTGGGGTTAGGGGCAGGGTTAGGTAGGAGGGCAAGGGCTAAATGGTAGGTTTAAGCATGGGGGCAGAGTTAAGTGGTTAGGGTTAGGGCGGGGGCAAGGTTAAGTGGTCAGGGTTAGGTATGAGGGCAGGGTTAATGGTTGGGGTTAAGGGTAGGATTAGGTAGGAGGGCAGGACTAAATGGTTAGGTTTAGGTATGGGGGCAGGGTTAAGTAGTTAGGGTTAGGGGCAGGGTTAGGTGTGGGGGCTTTTAGATGGTTAGGTTTAGTGGCTAGGGTTAGGTAGGGTTAGGTAGAAGTTAAGGTATGAGGGCAGAGTTAAGTGGTTAGGGTTATGGGCGGGGACAAGGTTAAGTTGTTAGGTTGGTTGTGGGGGCAGGGTTAAATGGTTAGGATTAGGGGTAGGGTTAGGTGTGAGGGCAGGTTTATAGTGGCTAGAGTTAGGTAGAAGGGTAGGATTCCATTACTAGGATTAGGTATGGGGCAGGGTTAAGTGGTTAGGGTTAGGTTTAGGGTAGGGGTTAGTGGGGGTTTGGGTTTAGGTATGGGGGCAGGGTTAAGTTTTTAGGGGTAGGGGCAGGGTTAGGTAGGAGGGCAGGGCTAAATGGTTAGGTTTTTAGGTATGGGGACAGGATTAAGTGGTTAGGGTTAGTGCAGGGCTACATGGTTAGGTTTAGGTAAGGGGCAGGGTTAAGTGGTTAGGGTTAGGGGCGGGGTCAGGTGTGGGGTTAGGTAGGAGGGCCGGCTGAAATGGTTAGGGTTAGGTATGGGGACAGGGTTTAGTGGTTAGGGTTAGGGGCGGGGTTAGGTGTTTAGGTGTGGGGGCAGGGTTAAGTTGTTAGGGTTAGGGGCAGGGTTAGGTGTGGGGTTAGGTAGGAGGGCAGGGCCAAAATGGTTAGGGTTAGGTATGGGGGCAGGGGTTAAGTGGTTAGGGTTAGGTAGGGTTAGGTAGGAGTTTAGGTATGAGGACAGAGTTAAGTGGTTAGGATTAGGGGCGGGGGCAAGGTTAAGTTGTTAGGTTAGTTGTGGGGGCAGGGTTAAGTGGTCAGGGTTAGGGGTAGGGTAAGGTGTGAGGGCAGGGCTATAGTGGCCAGAGTTAGGTAGAAGGGCAGGATTCAGTGCCAGGATTAGGTATGGGGCAGGGCCAAGTGACTAGGGTTAGGCTTAGGGTAAGGGTAAGGGTTAGGGGGTTTGGGGTTACAAATAAGAACCGAAGAAATTGATAAAAAGTTCGAGATCATGTTCTTGATGCTATCAATAAATAATTACTTCAATGCTGATAATAATGACACTAATACTCCTAGTAGCCCCAAAAAAAATCGTGACAGTGACAATGACGATAATTATAACCGTAAAAATACCAATAACCATAATAATGATAATGATGATAATAATAATAATAATAAAATATAATAACATATAATATAACATAATATAATATAATCTAATAAAATGATATAATATAATATAATATAATATAATATAATATAATATAATATAATAAATGTCCGCCTCCGGGGTCCCTGTGAAACTACAGGGTCTCCCATCATGCTCTTATAATGTGTCCGTTCACAAGTGAGTTACACCATAAGGTGATCCCCATTTGCTTTTGGGACTTTTCCCTATTCAGATAGTTAACCTTACATTTACTTAAAACACTTAGGAATTCCTTTACCAGTCAAGACCAAAAGGCAGTGAAATGGGAAGGGATGAGCTAAGGGGTACTGCTTGAGACTGCGCTGGAAACCCCGGTGCCAGACTTGGCCTCCACGCTCTCCCACCCAATCCACCACCAGACCCCTCTGATAGGAATTAGGTGGGACAGCTGCAAATTATCCCAACCCATCATCTATTCAACCTGTCCGCTTCGTGAAATCCACATTTAAACCCCTAGGAAAGAAGGTTCCCAATCTCCTAATCCATCCCAATTCCTTCCTCAACCTATCCCTCTTAGGTCCAACTCGGATCATGCTCCAAACCCCATACCCTCAAACTACCCACCCCATGTCTAACAAAATGGTCCACCAAGTGACCCTTTGTTTTTATTTCCTTCCTGATGTTGTATCTATGGGCATTCATCCTTGTTAAAATAGAGTTACCCGTTTCCCCAACATATCTCCTTCCACAGACTTTACAACCAATCAAATATATACAGTTTTTAATATACAAGGGAACCCCTCTAGGAATCTTAATGACGTCCTGCTCCTTCCCAACCCTGAAGTACAACTTACACTCTCTCCCCCACTCTTTACTGCACTCCTAATTCTACTATGGACCAACCTGTCTTTAAGGTTCTCATTTCTCTTGAAGGCAATTATTACCCTGCTCTGCTCCCCAGCCATGTACCAGAGGTTCCCATCTCAAAGTTCCTCCTAAGCGCCTTTCCCAGTCTCACGGTTTTCTCACTATATCTCATCACCAACGGTATTATACTCTTCCTTTCCAACTCAGAGTTCTTCGAGCTCTTATCAGAAAGAATTTGCTTCTCCACAGTTCTCAAAAGACCCCTCGAATATCCCCTTTTTTTTAGAGCTTTAAAAAGAACTTGTTTCGCCTCCAAGAAATCCTCCTTACGAGTACATATTCTACTGAACCTTAATAGCTGAGATTTCACTATACCCCTAAAAGTATGTGCTGGATGGTAACTCTGTTTGTGCAATAGCGCATGAGTGTCTGTCGGTTTAAAGTAAACCCTAATATCCAGTGAGTTGCTCTCTACAATACCTGGGCCCCTATATACCGTGGTGTCAAGGAAGTTAATCTCCTTTTCTTGGATCTCATATTTAAGTTTGATGGAGTCATGGTGCTTATTAAGAATCCCTACCCAGGATCGAAAATCAACCTCCGAATACTCCCAAATCCCCAAATATCATCTAAATACCTAAAATAATACCTAGGCCATTTGCTGCATTTAGAAAAAACACTCGACTCCCACTCTGCCATATAAATATTTGCATAGGCCGGAGCAAATCTCTTACCCATTGCTGTTCCCTTGACCTGTAGGTAAAACTTACCATCAAACTCAAAGTCATTTTTATTGAGGCTAAGCGCAAGGAGCTTAAGCAACACCCCATCAGGTCTTTCATGGTCTGGATATTTTTCAAAAAGCGCTTTCACTGCTCAGTAACCCTCTCTCGGTTTCAATATTAGTGTACAACTCTCACACATTCTTAGAGAGAAAAAAGCATTTTCCTCCTCCTCAACCCGGATTTGTTTAACTTTTTCTATAAAATGATACGTATCCTTAATGTAACTCTTATGCCTAACAGACAAGGGGTTTAGGTAAAAATCTATATACTCTGCAAACCTATAACTCTCACTTCCACAATCTGAGACTATAGGCCGCCCGGAGTCATGTCCGAAATGGCCAGCTCTCCCTAGGCTTATGAATCTTGGGCAAGATATAAAACCTCCTTCCCCTAGGGTTAACCTCCCCCATGAGATATTCTCTCTGCTCTTTGGTTATGTACCCTTGCTGTTCTAAATCCTCCCCAAGGAGAAGGAATTCCTCTCTCGTACTCTGAAACATCGGTTTGCTCAACCTTTGATAAAACTCTGCATCCTGTAGCTGCCTATTAGCTTCCTTTATATACTGCGCTTTATCCATTAACACCACTATACTTCCTTTGTCTGCTGGCTTAATAATCAAGCTCTTATTGAATGTCAACCCCTTTAATGCTGCCTCCTCCCTTTTGACAAATTAGGCTTCCCCAACTTTCTAGCCCTCATCAACCCACCCAGTAATTCCTTATCCCTATCTATCACCCCCTGTATCATATCAGAAATCTGGTCCCTCCTTGGTTCCCATTCTGATTTGGAACAAAAACGTTTAGGTTCCCCATTTTGCCCCACGAAAAAATCAGCCAATCTTAGTCGTCTATGATATTTATTTACATCAACCAAAAGTTCCAATCCGTTAACATACAAATCCTCCGGCCTCAACACAAAATTTAACCCCTTCTCCAAAACTTTAAACTGATTATAGGATAACTGAAACTTATTCGACAAATTCAAAACGGATTGCCCCGACCCAGCTTGGTCTTCTTTTTTTAGTTTAAACGGTTCAACCAATGTCCCAACATGGCTAAGCCAGTTTCCTCCGTCCAGTGGAGACCATCTTCCCTTACCTTAAAAAGCTCTGGGCTCAAGGCTTCAATGGCCTTACCAGTCTCCATAATCAGTTTGTTCAAAAGTGTGATTCCGCCCCCTCCTCCTGGGATCTCACGGACATAATTGATTATAGGAACCCTGATCTCGGCTTCCGGGAGCGTACTCTCCGCGCCTCTATCATCTTTGCTAGTAGCTCCTTTATTAAGCCCACTGCTGTGCCTGCCCTATTGTTTAGTCCCACTGATAGGACCACTTGTTTTACCTTGGGACTTGTAGGGGTTCTATGCTTTAATACATTCGTAAGGTGAGAAAATCTTGCCCCTGGGAAGCTCACCACTTGTACTCTCGGATCCCCACACCTGGGAATCTTACTTACATTAGAGTCCCCCAGAATTAATATCTCCCTCACTGGTTTTAAATCCCAATCCCTGAATTTATCCAAAGTCCTTGCTTTGCGGACCAGGAGCCCCTGGCTGCCTTCTTCCTCTGTTTCTGCTCGATCTGTCCCCTGTGGGGCTACACTCCCTTCTGCTATCTCTTCCCCACCCCCCACCGCCCCCCCTAGACCCCCAGAGTCATCCGCGACGAGCTCCAAAATATCCATATCTTCCACTCCGCCCAAGCTTCCCTCTCCCGTTTCGACTGGAGGAGAGTTCAGTAAGACCGCCTTCAGAACCTGCTGTTCCTGTATCCCGTGGCGTCCTTTTATACTTTCCTGTTCTACCTCAATCTTTTGTTTCCTTGAAGGGCCCGCTCCCACATCCTGTCTCTGTTGGTCCAAAAAGAAAACCCTAATCTCCTGACAGGCCCTTCGAATTGTCTCTGGCCTGATTCTCCTTAAGTTTCTCCTGGCCCATCTAATCGCCACCTCAAGGGCTCTTTCCCTTGCTGGGTGATTGATCCCCCGGATGTCTCTTTCAAGCCCTCTCCGGTTTCCCTCATAGTGTTCCTCCAATATATCCAAACTGACATGCAGCCAATTCCGGGCATTACCATAGAGCATAAGCTCTGAATTGGGTTTAGCAATGCCGGTTGTACGAAACCTTCTAGATACCTTGCCATTTCCTTTAAGGCACCGGGACCTGGGTCTTCTGCTCGTCGCCGAAGGTTAATGCCATGATGCGTAATCTTAATGTATTTGAAGAGCAATTTCACCAGCTTCCTAAAATCCTCCTCCATTTGTTCTGCCATAATCTAAACAACAACAAAAAAAATAATAATAAGTTCTCCCCCCAAAAAGAACAAACTACTCCCTCCTCCCTGGGCATAAAAGAAACCTTAGTCAAACCCTTAGTCCATATCTACCGAAGCTAATTTAAAAAGGAAACCCCCTCCCCCTCCCTAGACCATTTGTACCCCCCACCTGGCCTTGAGATTTTCGGCCACTAGGGTTTTTTTTAAAAAAACCTTAATTCAAGAACATCCTTTATTCTGCTTTTTTTTTTCAAACAAGTTCCAGTCCTATGCCTATTTTGTACCCCCCAGATGGCCTTGAGACTTTCGGCTATTAGGTTAAAACTTTTAGATTTCTTCTAGCGTCCATCCCTGTTCTAAAGAAATTCCTGTCTGTGCCTATTTGTATCCCCCAGATGGCCTTAAGACTTTCGGCTATTGGGTTAACACTTTAGGTTTTTCTTACATTACATCCTTTCAAAGGAGAAATTCCTGTCTGTGCCTATTTGTACCCCCCAGATGGCCTTAAGACTTTCGGCTATTAGGTTAACACTTTAGGTTTTTCCTACATTACATCCTTTCAAAGGAGATATTCCTGTCTGTGCCTATTTGTACCCCCACATGGCCTTGAGACTTTTGGCTATTAGGTTCACTCTTTAGATTCTTCCTACATTAAGATTAGGGTTTTTAGGGGCAATGGCCCCCCCAAAAGTCTCCCCAGACTGCTATAGATTATTAGGTTAAAACTTTTAAATTTCTTCTATCGTCCTTGTTCTAAAGAGAAATTCCTGTCATGCCTATTTGTACCCCCCACATGGCCTTGAGACTTTTGGCTATTAGGTTAAGTCTTTAGATTCTTCCTACATTAGGGTTAGGGATGTTAGGGACAATGGCCCCCCCTTTTTTAACAGTCTCCCCAAACTGCTATAGATTATTAGGTTAAAGCTTTTAGATTTCTTCTATCGTCCTTCCTTGTTCCAAAGAGAAATTCCTGTCTGCGCCTATTTGTACCCCCCACATGGCCTTGAGACTTTTGGCTATTAGGTTCACTCTTTAGATTCTTCCTACATTAGGATTAGGGTTTTTAGGGACAATGGCCCCCCCCAAAAAGTCTCCCCAGACTGCTATAGATTATTAGGTTAAAACTTTTAGATTTCTTCTATCGTCCTTCCTTGTTCTAAAGAGAAATTCCTGTCTGCGCCTATTTGTACCCCCCACATGGCCTTGAGACTTTTGGCTATTAGGTTAACTCTTTAGATTTTTCCTACATTAGGATTAGGGTTTTGTTAAGGACAACAGCTCCCCATAACAGTCTCCCCAGACTGCTATAGATTATTAGGTTAAAACTTTTAGATTTTTTCTATCGTCCTTCCTTGTTCTAAGGAGAAATTCCTGTCTGCGCCTATTTGTACTACATCCTTTTTAGAGAGAAAAATACGACAGTATTGCTTCTTTTCATCCATACTTAATCTACTTGTTTTACATATTTTAATAGCCATTTCTACTAAAACTAGGCGAGATGAGAGAGCGAGGGAGGGGGCTGTGAAAATGCGTCGGCCACCCTCCAGAGGCCCAAATTTGGCCTCCTCTCCTCACCCACCCAACCCCCGGGCTTGATTTAATAAAGAATACTACCCCTGATATAGGCTCTGTGACTAGATGTCGGTCCCCTAGGTCCGATGGCAACTGGCAGGTTAGGTTGTTAGGGACAACGGCCCCCCATAACAGTCCCCCAGACTGCTATAGTTTACTTAGGGGACTCGCAAGAAAAGCACTGGCCGGCGATGTTTCTGGTGGACCGATCGACCTTTGCCTAAATTACAAAAAAGGGGAATCCCTACCTAGGCCTGTTTGTGCCCCCACATGGCCTTGAGACTTTCGGCCACTAGGGTTTTAGGAAAATCTTGATTCAAGAATCTCCTTTATTTTGCTTTTTGTTCCAAACAAGTTCCAGTCCTATGCCTATTTGTAAAACTTTTTAGATTCCTTCTATCGTCCTTCCTTGTTCAAAAGAGAAATTCCTGTCTGCTCCTATTTGTACCCCCACATGGCCTGGAGACTTTTGGCTATTAGGTTCACTCTTTAGATTCTTCCTACATTAGGGTTAGGGTTTTTAGGGACAATGGCCCCCCAACAGTCTCCCCAGACTGCTATAGATTATTAGGTTAAAACTTTTAGATTTCTTCTATCGTCCTTCCTTGTTCTAAAGAGAAATTCCTGTCTGCGCCTATTTGTACCCCCACATGGCCTGGAGACTTTTGGCTATTAGGTTAACTCTTTAGATTCTTCCTACATTAGGGTTAGGGTTTTTAGGGACAATGGCCCCCCCAACAGTCTCCCCAGACTGCTATAGATTATTAGGTTAAAACTTTTAGATTTCTTCTATCGTCCTTCCTTGTTCTAAAGAGAAATTCCTGTCTGCGCCTATTTGTACCCCCCACATGGCCTGGAGACTTTTGGCTATTAGGTTAACTCTTTAGATTTTTCCTACATTAGGGTTGGGTTGTTAGGGACAATGGCCCCCCCATAACAGTCTCCTCAGACTGCTATAGTTTATTAGGTTAAAACTCTATCGTCCTTCCTTGTTCTAAAGAGAAATTCCTGTCTGCGCCTATTTGTACCCCCCACATGGCCTGGAGACTTTTGGCTATTAGGTTCACTCTTTAGATTCTTCCTACATTAGGGTTAGGGTTTTTAGGGACAATGGCCCCCCCAACAGTCTCCCCAGACTGCTATAGATTATTAGGTTAAAACTTTTAGATTTCTTCTATCGTCCTTCCTTGTTCTAAAGAGAAATTCCTGTCTGCACCTATTTGTACCCCCCACATGGCCTGGAGACTTTTGGCTATTAGGTTAACTCTTTAGATTTTTCCTACATTAGGATTGGGTTGTTAGGGACAATGGCCCCCCCATAACAGTCTCCTCAGACTGCTATAGTTTATTAGGTTAAAACTTTTAGATTTCCTCTATCGTCCTTCCTTGTTCTAAAGAGAAATTCCTGTCTCGCCTATTTGTACCCCCACATGGCCTGGAGACTTTTGGCTATTAGGTTAACTCTTTAGATTTTTCCTACATTAGGGTTGGGTTGTTGGGACAATGGCCCCCCCATAACAGTCTCCTCAGACTGTTATAGTTTATTAGGTTAACATTTTTAGATTTCTTCTATCGTCCTTCCTTGTTCTAAAGAGAAATTCCTGTCTGCGCCTATTTGTACCCCCCACATGGCCTGGAGACTTTTGGCTATTAGGTTAACTCTTTAGATTTTTCCTACATTAGGGTTGGGTTGTTAGGGACAATGGCCCCCATAACAGTCTCCTCAGACTGCTATAGTTTATTAGGTTAAAACTTTAGATTTCTTCTATCTTCCTTCCTTGTTCTAAAGAGAAATTCCTGTCTGCGCCTATTTGTACCCCCCACATGGCCTGGAGACTTTTGGCTATTAGGTTAACTCTTTAGATTTTTCCTACATTAGGGTTGGGTTGTTAGGGACAATGGCCCCCCCATAACAGTCTCCTCAGACTGCTATAGTTTATTAGGTTAAAACTTTAGATTTCTTCTATCGTCCTTGTTCTAAAGAGAAATTCCTGTCTGCGCCTATTTGTACCCCCACATGGCCTGGAGACTTTTGGCTATTAGGTTAACTCTTTAGATTTTTCCTACATTAGGGTTGGGTTGTTAGGGACAATGGCCCCCCCCATAACAGTCTCCTCAGACTGTTATAGTTTATTAGGTTAAAACTTTTAGATTTCCTCTATCGTCCTTCCTTGTTCTAAAGAGAAATTCCTATCTGTGCCTATTTGTACCCCCCAGATAGCCCTAGCGATAAAAACAGGCTTTTCAAGGGAAAAAAATCATCCCAAAACCCATTCAGGCTACCCCCCAGAAAGTATTTTTTTAAAGGGGGAATATTAATGACACCTCATCAGTAGCAAGCCCCAGAATCTTCAGGTGTTTCAGCCTCTTCTTACTATACACCCTCCTCTGGGGAGGCCCGCCATAGGGGATCAGTCCCAGGCGTGTGTCACAATGTCCAATTACTACCCCTCTCTTCCAGAACCGCAATGTGTTTTTTTGGGTCTGGCTCATCCCCTTATCTAAAGTTATTTCTACATACAACCCCCCCACCTCCCTTCTTACAACATCCATTTATCAAGACAGACATTTCTGGGAGACCCCCGGAGTACCAACCTATGCTGAATATATACTCACCAAACACATTCCTCCATACACCATTGAAATTCCTCCTAAAAAAATTCTAAAAAAATCTCTCCCCTCCAACCCTCTACACACCCGAAGACTAATGAAACCAAAAAAAACAAAATAGGTTGGTGTAATGCCGTGTTGTGCAAAAGTGTACTGTTGCAATGGTGGTGCTATTCACCAGTAAAAAAAGCTGCCCCCCATAAGTGCTTTGTCCTAGTGGACACAAGGGGGCAGTTTACTCACGTGATTCTCAACCCAGCCAACCTGATCGTTAACACCGCAAGGTATCCACAGGCTGCCCGAGAAGAGATTGAGAAGGATCTCATCTCGAAGGCTATGACTGGCGGATGCCAAAGCATCAAGCTTCTACCAGAGATAACCCCCTAAAAGTTTATACAAGCCAAACAGACATCATCCTTACTAAGACAACCGGAGGCTGCAGAAACTTCTAACTAAACCAACGGTTCATCCAACCATCCATTATGAGAACCTAAGTCATACCACCGTGGTGACTACCTGCTACCCACAATCCTCCATCCTAGTTTCCAAAAAAAACTTCTAACCGTCAACGTGGAGAATATTCCCAATACTCAACTGCCTCCACGTCATCTCCCTATCCCTACTCAAGGACTATAAAGAAGGGAAAAAAAAGGGGGGAAAAAAAACCATGTCCCCCTCCCCTTCTGGTCCGATCCCTACTATCCACTAGGGACCCACCTGTCCCCACCTGGGGAAGGCCTCCCAAGCCCCCCTCCTGGAAACGGGAAGGGATTGTCACCCCAAAAAATTGTCACCCTAATCTAACAAGATTAGAGACCGGGCAGGGTTAGTTAACCCGGTTTAGGGGTGGGGATACAGCTAACCCCTAGATATGGGGTTAATTTTATGGGTGGAAGTAGGGGGTTTAGCTGGGCGGGGTCAGGTGCGGGGGCAGGGTTATGTGGTTGGGGTTAGGTATGGGGGCAGGGTTTAGTGGTTAGGGTTAGGGGCGGGGTTAGGTGTGGGGGCAGGGCTAAGTGGTTAGGGGCAGGTTTAGGAGGGCAGGGCTAAAATGGTTAGGGTTAGGTATGGGGGCAGGGTTAAGTGGTTAGGATTTAGGGGCGGGGTTAGGTATGAGGGTTAGGGTTAGGGTTAGGGTTAGGGTTAGGGTTAGAGGTAGGGTTAGGGTTAGGGTTAGGGTTAGGGGTTAGGGTTAGGGTTAGGGTTAGGGTTAGGTTAGGGTTAGGGTTAGGGTTAGGGTTAGGGTTAGGTTAGGGTTAGGGTTAGGGTTAGGGTTAGGGTTAGGTTAGGGTTAGGAGAAGGGTTAGGGTTAGGGTTAGGGTTAGGGTTAGGGTTAGGTTAGGGTTAGGTATAGAGGTAAAAACGACTTCCACCCTCATTATGTCCACCCTCATTTGCATATCGAATCTGATTGGCTGGATTGTTTCACAGATAAATCTTTAGGACGGTCGGTCCGATTTTGCCAAGCTTGGTGTCATCGAATTCAGAATTCCGTCTGCATTCATGTGACGAGCAGAGATGAACAGAAGAAGAGAGCAATGGAAATGTAGCGCTGAAAAGGTAGAAGAGTCTTTTGCACGTAGGTTGTGAGTGGTTTAAAAATGTCACATGCACGCCTTTAAGATTTGCATGAATACGACTGTAATGGAGACGTGGTAATGAACGCATTTTTCACAAGAACGCTGAAATGTTTTTGTAGGAATTGTTGGGTGGGATAAACTCAATCCTTTATTATTATTATCATTTCATGAAACTTATCGGGGCATGCTTGTGAGGAGGAGATTATTGTGTTGCGAGCAGAGCAGACTTGAGTCCAGTAAATATAGCCTATTAAAGAAATTGTTCCAAAAACAAATGCATCAGAAAATAACCGAAGGACTTGAAAAACTTTTAAGAATAAAAACGGCATCGAATCTTGCCACGATAATGAGATGACACACTTGTTAGAGGCGTTTTGCCCTTTGAAATGAAATCTGCGAAATCAATAAAGCCCATTCATGGTTCACTCAGCTGAGTCATCGATTACAATAACAACACATCAATTCAGATTTCCTTAAAGATAACTTTTTTTTTTTTTTATTTAATTTATTTTTTATTAATAATCATGCCAAGGTCTTACATTAAATTGTGTCCAAAATTGCAGAACATGAACAGCCAAAAAAATAATAATAAATAATAAAAATAATATAAGGTTGAACAATGAAAGCATTTTTTGACTTTTCAATGATTTTTTGTTTTTTATGCCTGTCAAAGACATAATATAGAAGTTACAGTCAACCAGAAAAAGTGACTTGACATTGCAACTCTCCACGTGTCCAACTTGCAGAGGTGGGACCAAGTCATTGTTTTCCAAGTCACAAGTAAGTCTCAAGTCATTGCATTAAAGTCCCGAGTGAAGTCCCAAGTCAAGGCAGGCAAGTCCCAAGTCAAGGCAGGCAAGTCCCAAGTCAAGTCCAAGTCAATTTACAAATCGTCAACTTTTAGCTTCAAGTCTTAAAGAAGTCATTAGTGCGCTTTGCCCAAATTAGTGTCAGAGTATTAATTACTATAGTAAATGTATACTAATTTTATCTAGAAGTTTCTAATTTAAAATCTAATTTTATCTTTCTTTTTTTTTATCGATATCTACCCGTAAAGACCAAAGAGGGTAATAAAGATGATACATGGATCTTATCTTTGGACACACATTAAGGCAAACCAAACTTTTACTATAAACACGCTGTGAAAGGACGCTGAACGTGCTGAACTGGTGAGTGAAATCTGAAATATTACCAGGCAGTGGCTAAGGGCAGACATTTAAGTTGCATATACGAGTTCTATACTGTAAAGTGCCGCAAACCGAGTAAATGATCGGATTTGTGATTTTTAGAACCACGACCAATATAATTAAATAAATATAGCTAAACGCGTGACAGAGGACCAGCACGTCCGCAAAAGAATGAGTGTGTTTACATGCACATTTTAACCAGTTATGCTCAAAAAGCACCAACGTGTGTGGTCACAATAAATGGCGTTCCTTTATCGAGGTCATACAACAGGGTAATAAAACACCGGGAAGATTTTGTCCATTACACCAATTGCTATAAAGCGTTAAATGCTACCGACCGCAGTAAAAGTTTGCGGTTCAATATGCAGACTTTGTTAGCCTGTAAATCAACTTACCTCTGTCTGTGGATTTTCAGATTCCTCACAAAATTGGACGTTGTCGACTGAGGTGTCTGTAATTTTGTAACCACAGGTTCTACATGTCGCAATCCTTTTGTTGCCTTTAACGCTGTATTCAATATATCCCAATTATATCACCTTTGGTATAATTTTTGCTGTGTCCTAGTCCTTAAATGCACGCGCGGTCTTCAAACTTGGTCCAGCTTTCGTGGAAGCTGATTGGTTGAATATGGAGCGTTGAAATGCAGATTTGAAAATCAAATGAATCGTCTATTTGGGAAATTAATCGTTGATTTACTGCAAATTTTTTAATTATACAACTCTTATCTTTGGTTTTAAAAAGTATAAGTATTTCCAAGTCAGACGGCTGAAGTCCAAGTCAAGTTGCAATCATTGCTGTCAAAGTCTAAGTCGAGTCGCAAGTCTTTTTTAATTCTATCGAGTCGAGTCGCTAAGTCATCAAATTAGTGACTCGAGTCCGAGTCAAGTCCAAGTCAAGTCCAAGTCACGCGACTCGAGTCCACACCTCTGCCAACTTGATGAAGCCGGATAACCGTTGCATTTTAGAAATGAGTTCACAAGTGAAGGGATGATGAATTTTATTGTGACAAGAGGAGCTTTAAAAACAATATAATAACAATAAATAGCGTATACGTGAAATGGCTGAGGCTCCAGTGAGTTAAAATTGTAACTTTGTGGTTTTACGACGGGTTTCACACTTCAAAGCCTTTTTAAGACCAACTGAAGAAAACTCAAGGAATCGATTGAAGGGAACAATCCACCAGCGGGCTCTCGAATTGTAAGCGTCTAGGGAGCGCACAAAGATTTACATTTGTAACGACCCTTCAAAGTTTAAAATGCAACTTAAAGGCTTGAATCCCTCTGCTCCCAACCACCAGCACGTGGTAATAGCTTGGCCCCGCCGCTAGGCGTCAGTCCATACAATGTCAGTCTATAGAAAAATGTTTGTCTGTGGGTGGCTGCTGTTCTGAAGGTGCTGGCGGTGTGGGCCTGGGGGTTGCCGAGAAGACCAGCATTGGCCCCGTGACTCTGGGAGGTGCGGCTCGCGGAGATACTGGGGCTTCGCTATAGCCCGCATTATATATGGTGCGTGCTGTAGCGGAATTTGACAGCGTGGTTGGTTTCCCGCTGGCGTCCCGGTGGCGTCCCGGGGGACCGTGCTAGGAGCGCGTTTGGGGGCGTTTGGAGTCGATCGGCGTAGGTTTGAGTGGAGTGTTTTCGGGGCCCGTGGCAGCCCTCGGTCAGGCCAGAGCAGGACAGAGGATAGAAACCACCGATGGCAAACACACCATCTTCTTTAACTTTGGTTCCGTTGGTCCGATTTTTTTTTAAACGTTGTATACGTGTTCTATATGTGATCCTCTAGCTGTCTGATTGGCTTTGTCCTCGATCGGTCTTAAGAGTTTTGATTTAGACTCAAATACAGACTTCTCCTACGGTCTAACTTGCTCTATATTGTGTAAATGTTGTGTCTTTTTGATCAGTGTGACTTGCATTTAGTTTGGAAATGTGTCATGTTCAGAAGTTGGTTAAGTTTACAGTTAAAGATGAATAAAGTGTTGCAATCTTAATTTGTGTAAGCATGGTGCCTTGATGATACATTTGACTTTTATTAGCTTAGAAGTTGGTTATGTTAAGAAGTTAGGTTAGGTTATGGGATATAGGGATGAAAACCACCCATTTTGTGATGCACCGACAGGTAGCCATGCGGTCAGACACAGTCTGTGAGTGAGCTCGATCAGGTAAAGTGACTCCCTGACATGCTAGCGGCAGCTCTTTTTGTGACCTCAGCGGTGCCAAGCAGAAATTGACATTTACATTTATGCATTTGGCAGACGCTTTTATCCAAAGCGACTTACAGTGCACTTATTACAGGGACAATTCCCGAGCAACTTGGATTAAGTGTCTTGCTCAAGGACACAATGGTAGTGGCTGTGGGGATCGAACCAGCAACCTTCTGATTACCAGTGATGTGCTTTAGTCCACTACACCACCACCACCACTCCATATTAAGCATGCCGCCTATATTAAGCATAAATGTAATAAAACGGTTCCACTGGGGCGGGACACACAAAAGTGTAATATGTTTCTCGTGGAAAGACCCGATAGCGTGTGCTAAGTTTGGGAACGATACGCTCGTTCAGTAGCCAACACGGCTGACCTAAAGCGTGCTCCTTTCACAGAGGCTTTATATTGGCCCGACCATATTAAGCATATTTATCACGGTAATAATAGGGGTTCCCTGGTGCGGGACACACAAAAGTGTAATATGTTTCTCGTGGAAAGACCCCGATAAGCGTGTGCAAAGTTTGGGAGCGATCGCTCGTTCAGTAGCCAACACGCCGGCCTAAAACGTACTCCTTTCACAGAGGCTTTATATAGGCTCGACTATATTAAGCATATTTTGACTGTAATAAAACGGGTTCCCATGGGGCTGGGCACACAAAAGTGTAATATGTTTCTCGTGGGAAGACCCCGATTGTGTGTGCAAAGTTTAGGAACGATCAGCTCGTTCAGTAATAACGGCGGCCTTAAATGTAATCATTTAACAGAGGCTTAATAGAATCAGACTATATTAAGCATATTATTACTGTAATAAAATGTGTTCCCCTGGGCCTGGGCACACAAAAGTGTAATATGTTTCTCGTGGAAAGACCCCGATTGTGTGTGCAAAGTTTGGGAACGATCGCTCATTCAGTAGCCAACACAGCGGCCTAAAACGTACTCCTTGGCCCTTTATTGTTTCCCCCACTGGTATACAATGTGAGTCTATGGAAAAGTGCTCACAAATGATAAAGAGTTTTTACATCTGAGATGTACTGTTGCAGAAATGATTTTTAATGTCATTCTAAATTTTGCAAGCACAGTATTAAAGTGAATAATTCAGGTGGAATTATACAATAACACGAGAAAATTGTATTGATGGACTTATAAGGATAATAACAAAGAAAACTATAATACTACTAATAATAACATTAATAATAGTAATAATTCATTTAATTTATGAAGTGCTTTTCTAGACACGGATGAGAGACCGTAAAGGCTGTCCATTTAACTGGCCATATATTTATTTATAAAATCTGCATGTTTAAAACACGTGGACGCCCCCTAAAGGTTCAACATTGAAACTGTCTGTGATTCTCTGTTAAAATATCCACTTTTTAGCAGTTTTGCACAGTGCAGTTTTCAATATGTCCACTATTCAATTCAATACAATTCAAAGGGTCTTTATTGGCATGAATATAAACGATACAGTATTGCCAAAGCAGAGGCTGTGTAAAAAAGAACTACACCTTAATCTATAATTACATTTAGTTTAACAAATATAAAAATAACTAATCAAAATAAATTCACTATGTGTATATGTGTGTATATATTTGTATCTGCAAGTCGTAAATCTATCTTTCTATCTACCTAAATATCTGTCTGTCTGTCTTATCTATCTATCTATCTATCTATCTATCTATCTATCTATCTATCTATCTATCTATCTATCTATCTATCTATCTATCTATCTGTCTGTCTGTCTGTCTGTCTGTCTGTCTGTCTGTCTCTTTGTCTGTCTTATCTATCTATCTATCTATCTATATATCTGTCTGTCTGTCTCTTTGTCTGTCTATCTATCTATCTGTCTGTCTGTCTGTCTGTCTGTCTCTTTGTCTGTCTATCTATCTATCTGTCTGTCTGTCTGTCTGTCTGTCTGTCTGTCTCTTTGTCTGTCTATCTATCTATCTGTCTGTCTGTCTGTCTGTCTGTCTCTTTGTCTGTCTATCTATCTATCTATCTATCTATCTATCTGTCTGTCTGTCTGTCTGTCTGTCTCTTTGTCTGTCTATCTATCTATCTGTCTGTCTGTCTGTCTGTCTCTTTGTCTGTCTATCTATCTATCTGTCTGTCTGTCTGTCTGTCTGTCTGTCTCTTTGTCTGTCTATCTATCTATCTATCTATCTATCTATCTATCTATCTATCTATCTATCTATCTATCTATCTATCTATCTATCTATCTATCAGCTATGCTGATGACACATAACTCTACTTGTCTTTTCCAGCCCAATCGACACCACAGTGACTGCTCGAATACGCTGCCTGTCTGGCAGACATCTCAGCCTGGATGAAGGAACACCACATTCAACTCAACTCAGCCAAGACCGAACTCCTTGTCTTTCCAGCCAACCCTGCTGTTGAACACAACATCACCCGTGCAGCTGGGTCCAACCTACAGTTTCACCTTCCAAAACGGTCAGAAATCTAGGGGTAACCATTGATGATGAGCTAAATTTCACTGACCACATTTCAAAGACTGCAAGATCATGTAGATTTACACTCGACAATATCAGGAAGATAAGATCCTTCCTCTCTGTACATGCCACACAACTGCTCGTTCAGTCAGCCTTGTCATAACTAGACTGGACTACTGTAACGCTCTCATTGCAGGCCTTCCTGCATGTGCTATTAGACCTCTCCAAATGATCCAGAATGCAGCAGCACTTCTGGTCTTTAATGAACCTAAGAGAGCACATGTTACACCACTTTTTGTCTCTCTCCACTCTCTGTCTATCTATCTATTCACTGTCTGTCTCTTTGTCTATCTATCTGTCTGTCTGTCTATCTGTCTGTCTATGTATGTATGTATGTATGTATCCTATCTATCTATCTATCTATCTATCTATCTATCTATCTATCTATCTATCTATCTATCTATCTATCTATCTATCTATCTATCTGTCTATCTTTCTGTTTATCTATATGTCTATCTATATGTCTATCTATATGTCTGTCTTTTCTTTCTATCTATCTGTCTTATTTATCTGTCTGTCAGTCTGTCTTTGTGTCTGTCTGTCTTATCTATCTATCTGTCTGTCTGTCTATCTGTCTTTTCTATCTATCTCTGTCTGTTTGTCTATCTGTCTGTCTATGTATGTATTCTGTCTGTCTGTCTGTCTGTCTGTCTGTCTGTCTATCTATATGTCTGTCTTTTTCTTTCTATCTATCTGTCTTATCTATCTATCTATCTATCTGTCTGTCTGTCTGTCTGTCTATATGTCTGTCTATCTATATATCTGTCTTTCTATCTATCTATCTATCTATCTATCTATCTATCTATCTATCTATCTATCTATCTATCTATCTATCATCTGATCGCGGCTGCATTTCTCTTCTAGTAGTTTTAGATCTAAGTGCTGCATTCGACCACGATAGATCACGACATTCTCTTGAATAGGCTGGAGAATTATGTTGGAATTTGTGGAGTTGCATTAGCATGGTTTAGGTCATATTTAGCAGACCACTACCACTTTGTCTATGTAAATGAGGAATCGTCAAACCAAACAAAAGTTAAATATGGAGTGCCACAGGGATCAGTTTTAGGGCTTCTGCTTTTCTCCATGTATATGCTTCCCCTGGGAGATATTATCAGGAATACGTGGAATATGTTTCCACTGCTATGCTGACGATACACAACTTTATATTTCTTCAAAACTTGATGAGATTTCACAATTCTCAAAATTAGCAGAGTGTATCAATTAAATAAAAGATTGGATGGCCAGAAATTTCCTTCTACTCAATTCTGACAAAACAGAGGTTCTAATTATTGGACCAAAAACCTCTAAAAATAAGCCGCTAAAATATAATTTGACTCTAGATGGATGTTCTGTTACATCATCTTCAACAGTGAAAAACTTAGGTGTTATGTTTGATACAATCTGTCCTTTGAAAATCAAATTACAGATGTTTGTAGCACAGCATCCTTCCGCCTCAGAAATAGTGCTAAATGAAGGCATATGCTCTCTGTTGCTGATGCCGAAAAACTAATTCATGCGCTCATGACCTAAAGACTAGATTATTGTAATGCATTACTGGGAGGATGTCCAGCAAGATCAATAAATAAACTTCAATTGGTTCAAAATGCATCAGCATTTTAAAATTCTGTTAACTACATACAAAGCTTTGAATGGTCTAGCTCCATGCAGTACTTAAATGATCTTCTGTCACGCTATATTCCATCACGTTCATTACGATCGCAAAATTCTGGCCTGTTAATAGTTCCTAGAATATCAAAATCCACAAAAGGAGGTAGATCCTTTTCATATTTGGCTCCTAAACTATGGAATAGTCTCCCAAACACTGTTCGAGATGCAGACACACCCTCTCAGTTTAAGTCTAGACTAACGACTCATCTATTTAGCCAGACATACACCTAATTTATCCTCCAACCCACAATTAGGCTGCTTTAGTTGGGTCTCCCGGAACCAGAAACAGTGATCATGATCTCTAACTCTGCAATACATTTTATGGCATCTATGCTTACATCTTTTTATTTGTTTCCTTGTCTCAACCTCGGGACTCTATCCTGAGGTCACCAGAACCGGCTGGATCCAGCACCATTCCTGCTTCGTGTTGGACTCCACTGCTTCATGTCAGCTGAATGATGATGACTAAATGCAGCCGGTGCCAGCCAAACATCACTTCGGTCTATTATGATGGACTTCAGAGGATGAACTGATACCAACTCCAACCTGCATCACCTCGGTCTATTGATGGACTACGATCTTGAAATGGAATGCATAGACTAGCTATTGCCAACAAAAGCCTTCATCAGCCAATTAACAAGGACAATTGCATCTATGTGAACTTCTGCAATTAATCTAGATGGACTTCAAAGCCTGTGGTCATTAATCTTACAGTTCAAACACAATCAATGTTTAAACAATGACCCTTAACCCTTACTTAGTTTAATAATTTTAAACCATGATTTTAACTATACACAAGTAATATTTACATTATATTCATGATGTTAGCCAGAGGGAACTGGCCCCCACAGTAAGTCTGGTTTCTCCCAAGGTTATTTTTCTCCATTAATCCACATCTTATGGAGTTTTGTGTTCCTTGCCACAGTCAGCCTACAGCTTGCTCACTGGGGTTATTAATACAATTATTATTTAATTATTTTTAAACACGATTAAGAATCAGTATTTTATCTAATTGCACAATGATGATTCATCGACATTACAGTTTTATCGTCTGTTAATGCTGATCTTCTGTAAAGCTGCTTTGAAACGATGTGTGTTGTGAAAGGCGCTATACGAATAAAATTGACTTGACTATCTGTCTGTCTGTCTCTCTGTCTATCTATCAGTCTGTCTGTCTGTCTGTCTGTGTCTGGTTTTGTGTGTCTCTATGTAACTAATTAACTAACTAACTAATAAAGCTTTTAAATAATGTTTAAACTTTTTTATCATTATTATTATTATTTCACAATATTTCTTTTACTTGTATGTGAGGAGTATTTTTGAGTCCAGTTAATTTGATCAAAGATATGTTTCCAAAAATGAAATAAATGAAAAACAAATAACAGAAGGATATTTTGTAGAAAACAAAATGTTTTGAAAATAAACTGCTTCAAATATTGCATAGGTTTAAATTTGTAAGTAGTAAAGTGTAATTCTCCATCAGTCCACTAGGGTTAGCCCCAGTCCGCTGGGGTTAGTTGGGGTTAAATCACTAGTTGACCCTAACCCCTAGCCCTCTGGGGTTAAAAAGTCTGTAGGTATAGAGGTAAAAACGACTTCCACCCTCATTATGTCCACCCTCATTTGCATATCGAATCTGATTGGCTGGATTGTTTCACAGATAAATCTTTAGGACGGTCGGTCCGATTTTGCTAAGCTTGGTGTCATCGAATTCAGAATTCCGTCTGCATTCATGTGACGAGGAGAGATGAACAGAAGAAGAGAGCAATGGAAATGTAGCGCTGAAAAGGTAGAAGAGTCTTTTGCACGTAGGTTGTGAGTGGTTTAAAAATGTCACATGCACGCCTTTAAGATTTGCATGAATACGACTGTAATGGAGACGTGGTAATGAACGCATTTTTCACAAGAACGCTGAAATGTTTTTGTAGGAATTGTTGGGTGGGATAAACTCAATCCTTTATTATTATTATCATTTCATGAAACTTATCGGGGCATGCTTGTGAGGAGGAGATTATTGTGTTGCGAGCAGAGCAGACTTGAGTCCAGTAAATATAGCCTATTAAAGAAATTGTTCCAAAAACAAATGCATCAGAAAATAACCGAAGGACTTGAAAAACTTTTAAGAATAAAAACGGCATCGAATCTTGCCACGATAATGAGATGACACACTTGTTAGGGGCGTTTTGCCCTTTGAAATGAAATCTGCGAAATCCAATAAAGCCCATTCGCGGTTCACTCGCTGAGTCATCGATTACAATAACAACACATCAATTCAGATTTCCTTAAAGATAACTTTTTTTTATTTATTTTTTTTATTAATAATCATGCCAAGGTCTTACATTAAATTGTGTCCAAAATTGCAGAACATGAACAGCCAAAAAATAATAATAAATAATAAAAATAATATAAGGTTGAACAATGAAAGCATTTTTTGACTTTTCAATGATTTTTTGTTTTTTATGCCCGTCAAAGACATAATATAGAAGTTACAGTCAACCAGAAAAAGTGACTTGACATTGCAACTCTCCACGTGTCCAACTTGCAGAGGTGGGACCAAGTCATTGTTTTCCAAGTCACAAGTAAGTCTCAAGTCATTGCATTAAAGTCAGTGAAGTCCCAAGTCAAGGCAGGCAAGTCCCAAGTCAAGGCAGGCAAGTCCCAAGTCAAGGCAGGCAAGTCCCAAGTCAAGTCCAAGTCAATTTACAAATCGTCAACTTTTAGCTTCAAGTCTTAAAGAAGTCATTAGTGCGCTTTGCCCAAATTAGTGTCAGAGTATTAATTACTATAGTAAATGTATACTAATTTTATCTAGAAGTTTCTAATTTAAAATCTAATTTTATCTTTCTTTTTTTTTTATCGATATCTACCCGTAAAGACCAAAGAGGGTAATAAAGATGATACATGGATCTTATCTTTGGACACACATTAAGGCAAACCAAACTTTTACTATAAACACGCTGTGAAAGGACGCTGAGCGTGCTGAACTGGTGAGTGAAATCTGAAATATTACCAGGCAGTGGCTAAGGGCAGACATTTAAGTTGCATATCACGAGTTCTATACTGTAAAGTGCACAAACCGAGTAAATGATCGGTTTGTGATTTTTAGAACCACGACCAATATAATTAAATAAATATAGCTAAGCGCGTGACAGAGGACCAGCACGTCCGCAAAAGAATGAGTGTGTTTACATGCACATTTTAACCAGTTATGCTCAAAAAGCACCAACGTGTGTGGTCACAATAAATGGCGTTCCTTTATCGAGGTCATACAACAGGGTAATAAAACACCGGGAAGATTTTGTCCATTACACCAATTGCTATAAAGCGTTAAATGCTACCGACCGCAGTAAAAGTTTGCGGTTCAATATGCAGACTTTGTTAGCCTGTAAATCAACTTACCTCTGTCTGTGGATTTTCAGATTCCTCCTAAAATTGGGCGTTGTCGACGAGGTGTCTGTAATTTTGTAACCACAGGTTCTACATGTCGCAATCCTTTTGTTGCCTTTAACGCTGTATTCAATATATCCCAATTATATCACCTTTGGTATAATTTTTGCTGTGTCCTAGTCCTTAAATGCGTGCCGCGGTCTTCAAACTTGGTCCAGCTTTCGTGGAAGCTGATTGGTTGAATATGGAGCGTTGAAATGCAGATTTGAAAATCAAATGAATCGTCTATTTGGGAAATTAATCGTTGATTTACTGCACATTTTTAATTATACAACTCTTATCTTTGGTTTTAAAAAGTATAAGTATTTCCAAGTCAGACGGCTGAAGTCCAAGTCAAGTTGCAATCATTGCTGTCAAAGTCTAAGTCGAGTCGTAAGTCTTTTTAATTCTATCGAGTCGAGTCGCAAGTCATCAAATTAGTGACTTCGAGTCCGAGTCAAGTCCAAGTCAAGTCCAAGTCACGCGACTCGAGTCCACACCTCTGCCAACTTGATGAAGCCGGATAACCGTTGCATTTTAGAAATGAGTTCACAAGTGAAGGGATGATGAATTTTATTGTGACAAGAGGAGCTTTAAAAACAATATAATAACAATAAATAGCGATACGTGAAATGGCTGAGGCTCCAGTGAGTTAAAATTGTAACTTGTGTGGTTTTGCGACGGGTTTTCACACTTCAAAGCCTTTTTAAGACCAACTGAAGAAAACTCAAGGAATCGATTGAAGGGAACAATCCACCAGCGGGCTCTCGAATTGTAAGCGTCTAGGGGCGCACAAAGATTTACATTTGTAACGACCCTTCAAAGTTTAAAAATGCAACTTAAAGGCTTGAATCCCTCTGCTCCCAACCACCAGCACGTGGTAATAGCTTGGCCCCCGCCGCTGGGCGTCAGTCCATACAATGTCAGTCTATAGAAAAATGTTTGTCTGTGGGTGGCTGCTGTTCTGAAGGTGCTGGCGGTGTGGGCCTGGGGGTTGCCGAGAAGACCAGCATTGGCCCCGTGACTCTGGGAGTGCGCTCGCGGAGATCGAGGGGCTTCGCTATAGCCCGCATTATATATGGTGCGTGCTGTAGCGGAATTTGACAGCGTGGTTGGTTTCCCGCTGGCGTCCGGTGGCGTCCGGGGGACCGTGCTAGGAAGCGCGTTTGGGGGCGTTTGGAGTCGATCGGCGTAGGTTTGAGTGGAGTGTTTTCAGGGGCCCGTGGCAGCCCTCGGTCAGGCCAGAGCAGGACAGAGGATAGAAACCACCGATGGCAAACACGCCATCTTCTTTAACTTTGGTTCCGTTGGTCCGATTTTTTTTTTAAGCGTTGTATACGTGTTCTATATGTGATCCTCTAGCTGTCTGATTGGCTTTGTCCTCGATCGGTCTTAAGAGTTTTGATTTAGACTCAAATACAGACTTCTCCTACTGGTCTAACTTGCTCTATATTGTGTAAATGTTGTGTCTTTTTGATCAGTGTGACTTGCATTTAGTTTGGAAATGTGTCATGTTCAGAAGTTGGTTAAGTTTACAGTTAAAGATGAATAAAGTGATGCAATCTTAATTTGCGTAAGCATGGTGCCTTGATGATACATTTGACTTTTATTAGCTTAGAAGTTGGTTATGTTAAGAAGTTAGGTTAGGTTATGGGATATAGGGATGAAAACCACCCATTTTGTGATGCACCGACAGGTAGCCATGCGGTCAGACACAGTCTGTGAGTGAGCTCGATCAGGTAAAGTGACTCCCTGACATGCTAGCGGCAGCTCTTTTGTGACCTCAGCGGTGCCAAGCAGAAATTGACATTTACATTTATGCATTTGGCAGACGCTTTTATCCAAAGCGACTTACAGTGCACTTATTACAGGGACAATTCCCCGGAGCAGCTTGGATTAAGTGTCTTGCTCAAGGACACAATGGTAGTGGCTGTGGGGATCGAACCAGCAACCTTCTGATTACCAGTGATGTGCTTTAGTCCACTACACCACCACCACCACTCCATATTAAGCATGCCGCCTATATTAAGCATAAATGTAATAAAAGCGGTTCCACTGAGGCGGGACACACAAAAGTGTAATATGTTTCTCGTGGAAAGACCCGATAGCGTGTGCTAAGTTTGGGAACGATCAGCTCGTTCAGTAGCCAACACTGCGGCCTAAAGCGTGCTCCTTTCACAGAGGCTTTATATTGGCCCGACCATATTAAGCATATTTATCACGGTAATAATAGGGGTTCCCTGGGGCAGGACACACAAAAGTGTAATATGTTTCTCGTGGAAAGACCCCGATAGCGTGTGCAAAGTTTGGGAACGATAGCTCGTTAAGTAGCCAACACGCCGACCTAAAAGCGTACTCCTTTCACAGAGGCTTTATATAGGCTCGACTATATTAAGCATATTTTGACTGTAATAAAACGGGTTCCCATGGGGCTGGGCACACAAAAGTGTAATATGTTTCTCGTGGGAAGACCCCGATTGTGTGTGCAAAGTTTGGGAGCGATACGCTCGATTAAGTAGCCAACGGCGGCCTTAAATGTAATCATTTAACAGAGGCTTAATAGAATCAGACTATATTAAGCATATTATTACTGTAATAAAATGTGTTCCCCTGGGCCTGGGCACACAAAAGTGTAATATGTTTCTCGTGGAAAGACCCCGATTGTGTGTGCAAAGTTTGGGAGCGATACGCTCGTTCAGTAGCCAACACAGCGGCCTAAAGCGTACTCCTTGGCCCTTTATTGTTTCCCCACTGGTATACAATGTGAGTCTATGGAAAAGTGCTCACAAATGATAAAGAGTTTTTACATCTGAGATGTACTGTTGCAGAAATGATTTTTAATGTCATTCTAAATTTTGCAAGCACAGTATTAAAGTGAATAATTCAGGTGGAATTATACAATAACACGAGAAAATTGTATTGATGGACTTATAAGGATAATAACAAGAAAACTATAATACTACTAATAATAACATTAATAATAGTAATAATTCATTTAATTTATGAAGTGCTTTTCTAGACACGGATGAGAGACCGCAAAGGCTGTCCATTTAACTGGCCATATATTTATTTATAAAATCTGCATGTTTAAAAACACGTGGACGCCCCTAAAGGTTCAGCATTGAAACTGTCTGTGATTCTCTGTTAAAATATCCACTTTTTAGCAGTTTTGCACAGTGCAGTTTTCAATATGTCCACTATTCAATTCAATACAATTCAAAGGGTCTTTATTGGCATGAATATAAACGATACAGTATTGCCAAAGCAGAGGCTGTGTAAAAAGAACTACACCTTAATCTATAATTACATTTAGTTTAACAAATATAAAAATAACTAATCAAAATAAATTCACTATGTGTATATGTGTGTATATATTTGTATCTGCAAGTCGTAAATCTATCTTTCTATCTACCTAAATATCTGTCTGTCTGTCTTATCTATCTATCTATCTATCTATCTATCTATCTGTCTGTCTGTCTGTCTATCTATCTATCTGTCTGTCTGTCTGTCTGTCTGTCTGTCTGTCTGTCTGTCTGTCTGTCTATCTATCTATTCTATCTATCTATCTATCTATCTATCTATATATCTGTCTGTCTGTCTCTTTGTCTGTCTATCTATCTATCTATCTGTCTGTCTGTCTGTCTGTCTGTCTGTCTCTTTGTCTGTCTATCTATCTGTCTGTCTGTCTGTCTGTCTGTCTGTCTGTCTGTCTGTCTGTCTGTCTCTTTGTCTGTCTATCTATCTATCTGTCTGTCTGTCTGTCTGTCTGTCTGTCTCTTTGTCTGTCTATCTATCTATCTATCTATCTATCTATCTGTCTGTCTGTCTGTCTGTCTGTCTCTTTGTCTGTCTATCTATCTATCTATCTGTCTGTCTGTCTGTCTGTCTCTTTGTCTGTCTATCTATCTATCTGTCTGTCTGTCTGTCTGTCTGTCTGTCTCTTTGTCTGTCTATCTATCTATCTATCTATCTATCTATCTATCTATCTATCTATCTATCTATCTATCTATCTATCTATCTATCTATCTATCTATCTATCTATCAGCTATGCTGATGACACATAACTCTACTTGTCTTTCCAGCCCAACGACACCACAGTGACTGCTCGAATCGCTGCCTGTCTGGCAGACATCTCAGCCTGGATGAAGGAACACCACATTCAACTCAACTCAGCCAAGACCGAACTCCTTGTCTTTCCAGCCAACCCTGCTGTTGAACACAACATCACCCGTGCAGCTGGGTCCAACTACAGTTTCACCTTCCAAAGCGGTCAGAAATCTAGGGGTAACCATTGATGATGAGCTAAATTTCACTGACCACATTTCAAAGACTGCAAGATCATGTAGATTTACACTCGACAATATCAGGAAGATAAGATCCTTCCTCTCTGTACATGCCACACAACTGCTCGTTCAGTCGCCTTGTCATAACTAGACTGGACTACTGTAGCGCTCTCATTGCAGGCCTTCCTGCATGTGCTATTAGACCTCTCCAAATGATCCAGAATGCAGCAGCACTTCTGGTCTTTAATGAACCTAAGAGAGCACATGTTACACCACTTTTTGTCTCTCTCCACTCTCTGTCTATCTATCTATTCACTGTCTGTCTCTTTGTCTATCTATCTGTCTGTCTGTCTATCTGTCTGTCTATGTATGTATGTATGTATGTATCCTATCTATCTATCTATCTATCTATCTATCTATCTATCTATCTATCTATCTATCTATCTATCTATCTATCTATCTATCTATCTATCTATCTATCTATCTATCTATCTATCTTTCTGTTTATCTATATGTCTATCTATATGTCTATCTATATGTCTGTCTTTTCTTTCTATCTATCTGTCTTATTTATCTGTCTGTCAGTCTGTCTTTGTGTCTGTCTGTCTTATCTATCTATCTGTCTGTCTGTCTATCTGTCTTTTCTATCTATCTCTGTCTGTTTGTCTATCTGTCTGTCTATGTATGTATTCTGTCTGTCTGTCTGTCTGTCTGTCTGTCTGTCTATCTATATGTCTGTCTTTTCTTTCTATCTATCTGTCTTATCTATCTATCTATCTGTCTGTCTGTCTGTCTGTCTATATGTCTGTCTATCTATATATCTGTCTTTTCTATCTATCTATCTATCTATCTATCTATCTATCTATCTATCTATCTATCTATCTATCTATCTATCATCTGATCGTGGCTGCATTTCTCTTCTAGTAGTTTTAGATCTAAGTGCTGCATTCGACACGATAGATCACGACATTCTCTTGAATAGGCTGGAGAATTATGTTGGAATTTGTGGAGTTGCATTAGCATGGTTTAGGTCATATTTAGCAGACCACTACCACTTTGTCTATGTAAATGAGGAATCGTCAAACCAAACAAAAGTTAAATATGGAGTGCCACAGGGATCAGTTTTAGGGCTTCTGCTTTTCTCCATGTATATGCTTCCCCTGGGAGATATTATCAGGAATCGTGGAATATGTTTCCACTGCTATGCTGACGATACACAACTTTATATTTCTTCAAAACTTGATGAGATTTCACAATTCTCAAAATTAGCAGAGTGTATCAATTAAATAAAAGATTGGATGGCCAGAAATTTCCTTCTACTCAATTCTGACAAAACAGAGGTTCTAATTATTGGACCAAAAACCTCTAAAAATAAGCTGCTAAAATATAATTTGACTCTAGATGGATGTTCTGTTACATCATCTTCAACAGTGAAAAACTTAGGTGTTATGTTTGATACAATCTGTCCTTTGAAAATCAAATTACAGATGTTTGTAGCACAGCATTCTTCCGCCTCAGAAATAGTGCTAAATGAAGGCATATGCTCTCTGTTGCTGATGCCGAAAAACTAATTCATGCGCTCATGACCTAAAGACTAGATTATTGTAATGCATTACTGGGAGGATGTCCAGCAAGATCAATAAATAAACTTCAATTGGTTCAAAATGCATCAGCATTTTAAAATTCTGTTAACTACATACAAAGCTTTGAATGGTCTAGCTCCGCAGTACTTAAATGATCTTCTGTCACGCTATATTCCATCACGTTCATTACGATCGCTAAAATTCTGGCCTGTTAATAGTTCCTAGAATATCAAAATCCACAAAAGGAGGTAGATCCTTTTCATATTTGGCTCCTAAACTATGGAATAGTCTCCCAAACACTGTTCGAGATGCAGACACACCCTCTCAGTTTAAGTCTAGACTAACGACTCATCTATTTAGCCAGACATACACCTAATTTATCCTCCAACCCACAATTAGGCTGCTTTAGTTGGGTCTCCGGAACCAGAAACAGTGATCATGATCTCTAACTCTGCAATACATTTTATGGCATCTATGCTTACATCTTTTTATTTGTTTCCTTGTCTCAACCTCGGGACTCCTATCCTGAGGTCACCAGAACCGGCTGGATCCAGCACCATTCCTGCTTCGTGTTGGACTCCACTGCTTCATGTCGCTGAATGATGATGACTAAATGCAGCCGGTGCCAGCCAAACATCACTTCGGTCTATTATGATGGACTTCAGAGGATGAACTGATACCAACTCCAACCTGCATCACCTCGGTCTATTGATGGACTACGATCTTGAAATGGAATGCATAGACTAGCTATTGCCAACAAAAGCCTTCATCAGCCAATTAACAAGGACAATTGCATCTATGTGAACTTCTGCAATTAATCTAGATGGACTTCAAAGCCTGTGGTCATTAATCTTACAGTTCAAACACAATCAATGTTTAAACAATGACCCTTAACCCTTACTTAGTTTAATAATTTTAAACCATGATTTTAACTATACACAAGTAATATTTACATTATATTCATGATGTTAGCCAGAGGGAACTGGCCCCCACAGTAAGTCTGGTTTCTCCCAAGGTTATTTTTCTCCATTAATCCACATCTTATGGAGTTTTGTGTTCCTTGCCACAGTCAGCCTACAGCTTGCTCACTGGGGTTATTAATACAATTATTATTTAATTATTTTTAAACACGATTAAGAATCGTATTTTATCTAATTGCACAATGATGATTCATCGACATTACAGTTTTATCGTCTGTTAATGCTGATCTTCTGTAAAGCTGCTTTGAAACGATGTGTGTTGTGAAAGGCGCTATACGAATAAAATTGACTTGACTATCTGTCTGTCTGTCTCTCTGTCTATCTATCAGTCTGTCTGTCTGTCTGTCTGTGTCTGGTTTTGTGTGTCTCTATGTAACTAATTAACTAACTAACTAATAAAGCTTTTTAAATAATGTTTAAACTTTTTTTATCATTATTATTATTATTTCACAATATTTCTTTTACTTGTATGTGAGGAGTATTTTTGAGTCCAGTTAATTTGATCAAAGATATGTTTCCAAAAATGAAATAAATGAAAAACAAATAACAGAAGGATATTTTGTAGAAAACAAAATGTTTTGAAAATAAACTGCTTCAAATATTGCATAGGTTTAAATTTGTAAGTAGTAAAGTGTAATTCTCCATCAGTCCACTAGGGTTAGCCCCAGTCCGCTGGGGTTAGTTGGGGTTAAATCACTAGTTGACCCTAACCCCTAGCCCTCTGGGGTTAAAAAGTCTGTAGGTATAGAGGTAAAAACGACTTCCACCCTCATTATGTCCACCCTCATTTGCATATCGAATCTGATTGGCTGGATTGTTTCACAGATAAATCTTTAGGACGGTCGGTCCGATTTTGCCAAGCTTGGTGTCATCGAATTCAGAATTCCGTCTGCATTCATGTGACGAGGAGAGATGAACAGAAGAAGAGAGCAATGGAAATGTAGGCTGAAAA
>NW_026266234.1:0-44424 GCF_025860055.1 Xyrauchen texanus
AAGGACATTGATTAGTATCACTATGGTAACTGCCTAGCAACCAGATGGGGTTACCCTAGCAACCGAAGTAACAAATCACATATCTCTGCATCAGAAAAACGTAGAGACTTCCGGGTTGACTTATTTCAATCAGGATGGCAAGGACACTTCATTAGTATCACTATGGTAACTGCCTAGCAACCAGATGGGCTTACCCTAGCAACCGAGTAACAAATCACATATCTCTGCATCACAAAAACATAGAGACTTCCGGGTTGACTTATTTCACTCAGGATGGCAAGGACACTTGATTAGTATCACTATGGTAACTGCCTAGCAACCAGATGGGGTTACCCTAGCAACCGAGTAACAAATCACATATCTCTGCACCACAAAAACGTACAGACTTCTGGGTTGACTTATTTCAATCAGGATGGCAAGGACACTTGATTAGTATCACTATGGTAACTGCCTAGCAACCAGATGGGGTTACCCTAGCAACCAAGTAACAAATCACATATCTCTGCATCAGAAAACATAGAGACTTCTGGGTTGATTTATTTCAATCAGGATGGCAAGGACACTTGATTAGTATCACTATGGTAACTGCCTAGCAACCAGATGGGGTTACCCTAGCAACCGAGTAACAAATCACATATCTCTGCACCAGAAAACAGTACAGACTTCCGGGTTGACTTATTTCACTCAGGATGGCAAGGAGACTTGTATTAGTATCACTATGGTAACTGCCTAGCAACCACATGGGCTTACCCTAGCAACCAAGTAACAAATCACATATTTCTGCACCAGAAAATCGTACAGACTTCTGGGTTGATTTATTTATGACCACAATTTTGTTCTTTTCAAGTTACAGCATGCTATTTGATCTAGTTTTGCCACTGCAAGCACCACTCACATTTTCTTCAGGAAATGTACCTATCTAGTTAGTGGTGCTTGCAAAGCATCACTATTGTAATCTCACATACTTATTATACTTTTATTTTTATTTTATATATCTCTTAACAAAACTTCGCACCTAACTCGTCCCAAGACCGCTTATGAGACCCACCTAATGAGGTGTCAAATCTAACGGCCTATTGAGGACACATGTGCTATGACTTTATAAGTTTATCGGGTACTGTATTTGCCCCAGGGGCAAAAAAGCTGCCTAAAAATCCCATAGACTTAACATTGAGACAAACTTTGACGGCCACAGCTCCAAGCTTAGGATTTCAGAGAAACGCAGTGATTTGCCACATTTGAAGAGGCTGGCAGGCTCTGTAAGAGCATACCTCAATATGGGGTAAAAGTTGCACTCCTGGGGGCAGGAGCTGCCCAAAAATGCCCCAATTGACTTATAATGGTGTAGGACTGCCCATGAAATGAAAAAGGCATAGGGATTTGTATTGAACATAGCTCTGGATCACAGTGTCATAGAGACGTAGGGGTGGGCTCATTTTACTCAGACGACCAATCAGTCTCTCAGGATCATTGTGAAGCTATCAAGCCACGCCCTAGCAACCATTAAGAGCACCTTAGCAACAAGTCCCATAGACTTCTATTGAAACAGATCAAAGGATATCTCCGATAGAAGTGTCATAGAAACACAAGGGTGGTCTTGTTTGACTCGGACAGCAAACAGCCAATCATGCATCAAATCAACACTTCCTAGCCCCTCCCTAGCAACCATTGTCGAGCACCTTAACAACCAAAATCCATAGAGGGATATCTTCCATTCTGAATGTCACAGAGGCATGGGAGTTGGTTTATATCATTCATACTGACAAGCAGCCTTTGAGATTCATGATTGGCAGCTGCTAGCCACTGCCTAGCAACTAGACAGAGTACCCTAGCAACCGCTTAGCAAGTAACTATATCTCTGCACCAGAAAATCAGAGAGACTTCTGGGTTGATTTATTTCAATCAGGATGGCAAGGAGACTTGATTAGTATCACTATGGTAACTGCCTAGCAACCAGATGGGGTTACCCTAGCAACCGAAGTAACAAATCACATATCTCTGCATCAGAAAAACAGTAGAGACTTCCGGTTGACTTATTTCAATCAGGATGGCAAGGACACTTCATTAGTATCACTATGGTAACTGCCTAGCAACCACATGGGCTTACCCTAGCAACCGAGTAACAAATCACATATCTCTGCATCAGAAAAACGTAGAGACTTCCGGGTTGACTTATTTCAATCAGGATGGCAAGGACACTTGATTAGTATCACTATGGTAACTGCCTAGCAACCAGATGGGGTTACCCTAGCAACCAAGTAACAAATCACATATCTCTGCATCAGAAAATACGTACAGACTTCTGGGTTGATTTATTTCAATCAGGATGGCAAGGACACTTGATTAGTATCACTATGGTAACTGCCTAGCAACCAGATGGGGTTACCCTAGCAACCGAAAGTAACAAATCACATATCTCTGCACCAGAAAACACTACAGACTTCCGGGTTGACTTATTTCACTCAGGATGGAAAGGAGCCATGTATTGTATTACCTTGGTAACTGCATAGCAACCACATGGGCTTACTCCTAGCAACCGAGTAACAAATCACATATTTCTGCACCAGAAAATCGTACAGACTTCTGGGTTGATTTATTTATGACCATAATTTTTGTTCTTTTCAAGTTACAACATGCTGTTTGATCTAGTTTTGCCACTGCAAGCACCACTCACATTTTCTTCAGGAAATGTACCTATCTAGTTATTTTATTATTTTTATTTTTCTTATTTTTTATATCTCTTAACAAAACTTCGCACCTAACTCGTCCCCAAGACCGCTTGGCGAGACCCACCTAATGAGGTGTCAAATCGAACGCCTATTGAGGACACGTGTGCTATGACTTTTATGTTTATCGGGGTACGGTACTTGCCCCAGGGGCAAAAAAGCAGTCGAAAAATCCCATAGACTTAACATTGAGACAAACTTTGACGGCCACAGCTCCAAGCTTAGGATTTCAGAGAAACGCAGTGATTTACCACATTTGAAGAGGCTGGCAGGCTCTGTAAGAGCATACCTCAATATGGGGTAAAAGCTGCACCCCTGGGGGCAGGAGCTGCCCAAAAATGCCCCAATTGACTTATAATGGTGTAGGACTGCCCCTGAAATGAAAAAGGCATAGGGATTTGTATTGAACATAGCTCTGGATCACAGTGTCATAGAGACGAGGGGTGGGCTCATTTTACTCAGACGCACCAATCAGTCTCTCAGGATCATTGTGAAGCTATCAAGCCACGCCCTAGCAACCATTAAGAGCACCTTAGCAACAAGTCCCATAGACTTCTATTGAAACAGATCAAAGGGATATCTCCGGATAGAAGTGTCATAGAAACACAAGGGTGGTCTCTGCTTTACTCGGACAGCAAACAGCCAATCATGCATCAAATCAACACTTCCTAGCCCCTCCCTAGCAACCATTGTCGAAAGCACCTTAACAACCAAAATCCATAGAGGGATATCTTCCATTCTGAATGTCACAGAGGCATGGGAGTTGGTTTATATCATTCATACTGACAAGCAGCCTTTGGAGATTCATGATTGGCAGCTGCCAAGCCACTCCCTAGCAACTAAACAGAGTACCCTAGCAACCGCTTAGCAGTAACTATATCTCTGCACCAGAAAATCAGAGAGACTTCTGGGTTGATTTATTTCAATCAGGATGGCAAGGACACTTGATTAGTATCACTATGGTAACTGCCTAGCAACCAGATGGGGTTACCCTAGCAACCGAAAGTAACAAATCACATATCTCTGCATCAGAAAACGTAGAGACTTCCGGGTTGACTTATTTCAATCAGGATGGAAAGGAGACTTCATTAGTATCACTATGGTAACTGCCTAGCAACCAGATGGGCTTACCCTAGCAACCGAGTAACAAATCACATATCTCTGCATCACAAAAACATACAGACTTCCGGTTTGACTTATTTCAATCAGGATGGCAAGGACACTTGATTAGTATCACTATGGTAACTGCCTAGCAACCACATGGGGTTACCCTAGCAACCTACTAACAAATCACATATTTCTGCACCAGAACATTATACAGACTTCTGGGTTGATTTATTTATGACCACAATTTCTGTTCTTTTCAAGCAGGCTATTTGATCTAGTTTTGCCACGGCAAGCACCACTCACATTTTCTTCAGGAAATGTACCCATCTAGTTTTTATTATTTTTATTTTTCTTATTTTTTATATCTCTTAACAAAACTTCGCACCTAACTCGTCCCCAAGACCGCTTAGCTGAGACCCACCTAATGAGGTGTCAAATCGAACGACCTATTGAGGACACGTGTGCTATGACTTTTATGTTTATCGGGTACGGTATTTGCCCCAGGGGCAAAAAAGCAGCCTAAAAATCCCATAGACTTAACATTGAGACAAACTTTGACGGCCACAGCTCCAAGCTGAGGATTTCAGAGAAACGCAGTGATTTGCCACATTTGAAGAGGCTGGCAGGCTCTGTAAAAGCATACCTCAATATGGGGTAAAAGTTGCACTCCTGGGGGCAGGAGCTGCCCAAAAATGCCCCAATTGACTTATAATGGTGTAGGACTGCCCATGAAATGAAAAGGCATAGGGATTTGTATTGAACATAGCTCTGGATCACAGTGTCATAGAGACGAGGGGTGGGCTCATTTTACTCAGACGACCAATCAGTCTCTCAGGATCATTGTGAAGCTATCAAGCCACGCCCTAGCAACCATTAAGAGCACCTTAGCAACAAGTCCCATAGACTTCTATTGAAACAGATCAAAGGGATATCTCCGGATAGAAGTGTCATAGAAACACAAGGGTGGTCTCGTTTGACTCGGGACAGCAAACAGCCAATCATGCATCAAATCAACACTTCCTAGCCCCTCCCTAGCAACCATTGTCCAGCACCTTAACAACCAAAATCCATAGAGGGATATCTTCCATTCTGAATGTCACAGAGGCATGGGAGTTGGTTTATATCATTCATACTGACAAGCAGCCTTTGGAGATTCATGATTGGCAGCTGCCAAGCCACTCCCTACCAACTAAACAGAGTACCCTAGCAACCGTTTAGCAGTAACTATATCTCTGCACCAGAAAATCAGAGAGACTTCTGGGTTAATTTATTTCAATCAGAATGGCAAGGACACTTGCTTAGTATCACTATGGTAACTGCCTAGCAACCAGATGGGGTTACCCTAGCAACCGAGTAACAAATCACATATCACTGCATCAGAAAAACGTAGAGACTTCCGGGTTGACTTATTTCAATCAGGATGGAAAGGAGACTTCATTAGTATCACTATGGTAACTGCCTAGCAACCAGATGGGCTTACCCTAGCAACCCAGTAACAAATCACATATCTCTGCACCACAAAATAGTCGAGACTTCCGGGTTGACTTATTTCACTCAGGATGGCAAGAACACTTCATTAGTATCACTATGGTAACTGCCTAGCAACCAGATGAGGTTACCCTAGCAACCGAGTAACAAATCACATATCTCTGCATCAGAAAAACGTAGAGACTTCCGGGTTGACTTATTTCAATCATGATGGCAACGACACTTGATTAGTATCACTATGGTAACTGCCTAGCAACCAGATGGGGTTACCCTAGCAACCGAGTAACAAATCACATATCTCTGCACCAGAAAATCAGAGAGACTTCTGGGTTGATTTATTTCAATCAGGATAGCAAGGACACTTCATTAGTATCACTATGGTAACTGCCTAGCAACCAGATAGGGTTACCCTAGCAACCGAGTAACAAATCACATATCTCTGCATCAGAAAAACGTACAGACTTCCGGGTTGACTTATTTCAATCAGGATGGCAAGGACACTTTATTAGTTTCACAATGGTAACTGCCTAGCAACCAGATGGGGTTACCCTAGCAACCGAGTAACAAATCACATATCTTTGCACCAGACAATAGTAGAGACTACTGGGTTCACTTATTTCAATCAGGACGGCAAGGAGACTTGATTAGTATCACTATGGTAACTGCCTAGCAACCAGATGGGGTTACCCTAGCAACCGAGTAACAAATCACATATTTCTGCACCAGAAAATCGTACACACTTCTGGGTTGATTTATTTACAGACTTCTGGGTTGATTTATTTATGACCATAATTTTTGTTCTTTTCAAGTTATAACATGCTGTTTGACGAGTTTTGCCACGGCAAGCACCACTCACATTTTCTTCTGGAAATGTACCTATCTAGTTATTATTATTATTCTTAGCGGTGAAATTTCTATACGCTACTCCTCCTAGAGCTTTAACTCCACATACTCCAAACTCGGCACAGACACTCAAACTGGTCTGACTCGAGTTGCTATATCTTTTCTAACTGATCGGACTTACGGTTTTCCTAAAAATGACGATCAAACTCGGAAAAAACTCCCATTGACTTAACATTGCGGAATGTTCAGAAATTTAAATCTCAACTGACATTTTCACACACACAGACAAAAAGGGCCTGTCAGCCCTGTGTCTCTCCCTCTCTCTCTCCCTCAGAGGATTTCTTTTATCAAGCAGCCAAAAAGTAATGACCTAAAATCTTCATAGCCACACGCTAAAACATGCTAAAAACATGCTAGCATCATGCTAACACATGTTAGCATTGACTCGCTGAGTGCTAAAAAGGCTAAAAATGTGCTAGCATCATGTTAAAATCGCCTAGCCAAGTGCTAAAACATGCTAAAACGTGCTAGCATCATGCTAACACATGCTAGCATCACCTAGCCGAAGTGCTAAACAATGCTAAAAACGTGATAGCATCAAGCTAACAAATGCTAGCATTGCCTAGCGAAGTGTTAAAACATGCTAAAAATGTGCTAAGCATCATGTTAACACATGCTAAAATCACCTAGCGAAGTGCTAAAAATGCTAAAAACATGCTAAGCATCATGCTAACACATGCTAGCATCGCCTAGCGAGTGCTAAAACATGCTAAAACGTGCATAGCATCATGCTAACACATGCTAGCATCGCCTAGCTGAAGTGCTAAAAATGCAAAAATGTGCTAAGCATCATGTTAACACATGTTAGCATCGCCTAGCGAAGTGTTAAGACATGCTAAAAGCGTGCTAAGCATCATGCTAACACTTGCTAGCATCGCCTAGCCGAGCGCTAAGACATGCTAAAAACATGCTAGCATCATGCTAACACATGCTAACATCGCCTAGCCAAGTGCTAAAAAATGCTAAAAATGTGCTAAAATCATGCTAACACATGTTAGCATCGCCTAGCGAGCGCTAAGACATGCTAAAAGCGTCATAGCGTCATGCTAACACATGCTATCATCGCCTAGCAAAGTGCTAAAAATGCTAATAACGTGCTAAGCATCATGCTAACACATGCTAACATCGCCTAGCGAAGTGTTAAAACATGCTAAAAATGTGTTAGCATCATGCTAACACATGTTAACATCGCCTAGCGAAGTGCAAAAAATGCTAAAAACATGCTAGCATCATGCTAACACATGCTAGCATCGCCTAGCGAAGTGTTAAAACATGCTAAAAACGTGCTAGCATCATGCTAACACATGTTAGCATCGCCAAGCAAAGTGCTAAAAGATGCTAAAAACGTGCTAGCATTACGCTAACACATGATAGCATCACCTAGTGAAGTACTAAAAAATGCTAAAAACGTGCTAGCATCTATCTGTCTGTCTATCTATCTATCTATCTATCTGAGGGTCAATATCTATCTATCTATCTATTTGAGGGTCAATATCTATCTATCTATCTATCTATCTATCTATCTATTTGAGGGTCAATATCTATCTATCTATCTATCTGAGGGTAAATATCTATCTATCTCTATCTATCTATCTGAGTGTCTATCTATCTATCTATCTATCTAGCAACTAATTTAAACTTTAAACTCATTTAAACTATAAACTACTTTAAACTATAAACTACTTTAAACTCATTTAAACTCATTTAAACTTCAAACTACTTTAAACTATAAACTACTTTAAACTAATTTAAACTTCAAACTACTTTAAACTTCTTCAGACTTTCTGGTCCAAACTTTCACAAGCCAACTTAAAGTTTGTTCTCAAACTTTTAATCTAGTTATTATTATTCTTACTCTGAAATTTCTATATCTAACTCCTCCTAGAGCTTTTAAGCTACAGGCACCAAACTCGGCACAGACCTTCAGACTAATCCCGAATAGTGTGCTATATCTTTTCTAACTGATCGGACTTATGGTTTTCCTAAAAATGACGGTCAAACTCAGAAAAAACTCCCATTGACTTAACATTGTGGAATGTTCAGAAATTCAAATTCCAACTGACATTTTCACACACACACACAAAAAGGGCCTGTCAGCCCTGCATCTCTCCCTCTCTCTCTCCCTCAGAGGATTTCTTTTATAAAGCAGCCAAAAAGTAATGACCTAAAATCTTCCTAGCCACACGCTAAAACATGCTAAAAACATGCTAGCATCATGCTAACACATGCTAGCATCACCTAGCAAAGTGCTAAAAAATGCTAAAAACATGATAGCATCATGCTAACACATGCTAGCATCGCCTAGCGAAGTGCTAAAACATGCTAAAAACGTGCTAGCATCATGTTAACACATGCTAGCATCGCCTAGCGAAGTGCTAAAAAATGCTAAAACGCGCTAAGCATCATGCTAACACATGCTAGCATCGCCTAGCGAAGTGCTAAAACATGCTAAAAACGTGCTAGCATCATGCTAACACATGCTAGCATCGCCTAGCGAAGTGCTAAAACATGCTAAAAACGTGTTAGCATCATGCTAACACATGCTAGCATCGCCTAGAAAAGTGCTAAAAAATGCTAAAAACGTGCTAGCATCATGCTAACACATGCTAGCATCGCGTAGCGGAGTGCTAAAACATGCTAAAAACATGCTAGCATCATGCTAACACATGCTAGCATCGCCTAGAAAAGTGCTAAAAAATGCTAAAAACGTGCTAGCATCATGCTAACACATGCTAGCATCGCCTAGCGAAGTGCTAAAAAATGCTAAAAACGTGCTAGCATCATGCTAACACATGCTAGCATCGCCTAGCGAAGTGCTAAAACATGCTAAAAACGTGGTAGCATCATGCTAACACATGCTAGCATCACCTAGCGAAGTGCTAAAACATGCTAAAATCGTGCTAGCATCATGCTAACACATGCTTGCATCGCCTAGCGGAGTGCGAAAACATGCTAAAAACATGCTAGCATCATGCTAACACATGTTAGCATCACCTAGCGAAGTGCTAAAACATGCTAAAAACGTGCTAGCATCATGCTAACACATGCTAGCATCGCCAAGCGAAGTGCTAAAAGATGCTAAAAACGTGCTAGCATCATGCTAACACATGCTAGTATCACCTAGCGAAGTACTAAAAAAATGCTAAAAACATGCTAGCATCTATCTGTCTGTCTATCTATCTATCTATCTATCTATCTATCTATCTATCTATCTATCTATCTATCTGAGGGTCAATATCTATCTATCTATCTATCTATCTATTTGAGGGTCAATATCTATCTATCTATCTATCTATCTATCTATCTATCTATCTATCTATCTATCTATCTATCTATCTATCTAGCTGAGGGTAAATATTTATCTATCTATATCTATCTATCTATCTGAGGGTAAATATCTGTCTACCTATCTCTCTATCTATCTATCTATCTATCTATCTATCTATCTATCTATCTATCTATCTATCTATCTATCTATCTATCTATCTATCTATCTATCTATCTAGCAACTAAGTTAAACTTTTAACTACTTTAAACTACAAACTACTTTAAACTTTAAACTAATTTAAACTTTAAACTCATTTAAACTATAAACTACTTTAAACTTCAAACTACTTTAAACTTCAAACTACTTTAAACAATAAACTACTTTAAAATTCAAACTAATTTAAACTTTAGACTACTTTAAACTTTGAACTAATTTAATCTTCAAACTACTTTAAAATTCAAACTAATTTAAACTTT
The DNA here is from genome assembly GCF_025860055.1 of Xyrauchen texanus. NCBI lineage: Eukaryota > Metazoa > Chordata > Actinopteri > Cypriniformes > Catostomidae > Xyrauchen > Xyrauchen texanus. Next base: position 9,969 of record NW_026266234.1, read on the forward strand.
AGACTAATTTAAACTTTAAACTAATTTAAACTATAAACTATTTTAAACTACAAACTAATTTAAACTTCAAACTAATTTAAACTTCAAACTAATTTAAACTATAAACAAATTTAAAATTCAAACTACTTTAAACTTCTTCAAACTTTCTGGTCCAAACTTTCACAAGCCAACTTAAAGTTTGTCTCGACGAACTTTTTTTTCTAGTTAAGTTGGCTTGTGAAAGCCAACTTACTGAAATCCTACTTAAACTTATTATTATTCCGATTCTTCTTAGCGGTGAAATTTCTATATCTATCTCCTCCTAGAGCTTTAACTCCACATACTCCAAACTCGGCACAGACACTCAAACTGTTCTGACTCGAAGTTGCTATATCTTTTCTAACTGATCGGACTTACGGTTTTCCTAAAAATCACGATCAAACTCGGAAAAAACTCCCATTGACTTAACATTGCGGAATGTTCAGAAATTTAAATCTCAACTGACATTTTCACACACACAGACAAAAAGGGCCTGTCAGCCCTGCATCTCTCCCTCTCTCTCTCCCTCAGAGGATTTCTTTTATCAAGCAGCCAAAAAGTAATGACCTAAAATCTTCATAGCCACACGCTAAAACATGCTAAAAACGTGTTAGCATCTATCTATCTATCTATCTATCTATCTATCTATCTATCTATCTATCTATCTATCTATCTATCTGTCTATCTGTCTGTCTGTCTGTCTATCTGTCTATCTGTCTGTCTGTCTATCGGTCAATCTATCGGTCAATCTATCGGTCAATCTCTATCTATCGGTCAATCTCTATCTATCTATATCTATCTATTGGTCAATATCTATCTATCTATCTATCTGAGGGTCAATATCTATCTATCTATCTATCTATCTATCTATCTATCTATCTATCTATCTATCTATCTATCTATCTAGCAACTAAGTTAAACTTTTTTAACACTACACTGTAGAACTGGCTAATTAGAGTCATTAATTTGGGAATCAGACTACACTGGTCACACTGTATGTTTCACACTGTATATTCAAAAGAACTGGCTCATTAGAGTCATTAATTTGGGAATCAGACTACACTGGTCACACTGTATGTTTCACACTGTATATTCAAAAGAACTGGCTCATTAGAGTCATTAATTTGGGAATCAGACTACACTGGTCACACTGTATGTTTCACACTGTATATTCAAAAGAACTGGCTCATTAGAGTCATTAATTTGGGAATCAGACTACACTGGTCACACTGTATGTTTCACACTGTAGAGTCAAAAGAACTGGCTCATTAGAGTAATTTGTTTGGGAATCAGACTACACTGGTCACACTGTATGTTTCACACTGTAGATTCAAAAGAACCGGCTCATTAGAGTCATTTGTTTGGGAATCAGTCTACACTGGTAACACATGCTAGCATCGCCTAGCGAAGTGCTAAAACATGCTAAAAAAGTGCTAGCATCATGCTAACACATGCTAGCATCGCCTAGCGAAGTGCTAAAACATGCTAAAAAAGAGCTAGCACCATGCTAACACATGCTAGCATCGCCTAGCGAAGTGCTAAAACATGCTTAAAAGTGTTAGCATGATGCTAACACATGCTAGCATTGCCTAGCGAAGTGCTAAAACATGCTAAAAACGTGCTAGCATCATGCTAACACATGCTAGCATCGCCTAGCGAAGTGCTAAAACATGCTAAAAACGTCTTAACATCATGCTAACACATGCTAGCATTGACTAGCGAAGTGCTAAAAAAGGCTAAAAATATGCTAGCATCATGCTAAAATTGCCTAGCGAAGTGCTAAAACATGCTAAAAACGTGCTAGCATCGCCTAGCGAAGTGCTAAAAAATGCTAAAAACGTGCTAGCGTCATGCTAACACATGCTAAGCATCGCCTAGCGAAGTGCTTAAAACATGTTAAAAACGTGCTAAGCATCATGCTAACACATGCTAGCATCGCCTAGCGGCAGTGCTAAACATGCTAAAAACGTCATAGCATCATGCTAACACATGCTAGCATCGCCTAGCGAAGTCGCTAAAACATGCTAAAAACGTGCTAGCATCATGCTAACACATGCTAGCATCGCCTAGCGAAGTGCAAAAAATGCTAAAAACGTGCATAGCATCATGTTAACACATGCTAGCATCGCCTAGCGAAGTCCTAAAAATGCTAAAACGTAGCTAGCATCATGCTAACACATGCTTAGCATCGCCTAGCGAAGTGTTAAAACATGCTAAAAACGTGCATAGCATCATGCTAACACATGCTAGCATCGCCTAGCGAAGCGCTAAAAATGCTAAAACGTCGTTAGCATCATGATAACACATGCTAGCATCGCCTAGCAGGCGCTAAAACATGCTAAAATCGTGTTAGCATCATGTTAATACATGTTAGCATCGCCTAGCGAAGTGCTAAAAAATGCTAAAAACGTGCTAGCATCATGATAACACATGCTAGCATCGCCTAGCGAAGTGCTAAAACATGCTAAAATCGTGTTAGCATCATGTTAATACATGTTAGCATCGCCTAGCGAAGTGCTAAAACATGCTAAAAACGTGCTAGCATGATGCTAACACATGCTAGCATCGCCTAGCGAAGTGCTAAAACATGCTAAAAACGTGCTAGCATCATGCTGACACATGTTAGCATCGCCTAGCGAAGTGCTAAAAAATACTAAAAACGGGTTAGCATCATGCTAACACATGCTAGCATCGCCTATCTAAGTGCTAAAACATGCTAAAAACGTGTTAACATCATGCTATCACATGCTAGCATCGTCTAGCGAAGTGCTAAAACATGCTATAAACGTGCTAGCATCTATCTGTCTATCTATCTATCTATCCATCTATCTATCTGAGGGTCAATATCTATCTATCTATCTATTTGAGGGTCAATATCTATCTATCTATCTGAGGGTAAATATCTATCTCTCTCTCTCTCTATCTATCTATCTATCTATCTATCTATCTATCTATCTATCTATCTATCTATCTAAGGGTAAATATCTATCTATCTGAGTGTCTATCTATCTATCTATCTGAGTGTCTATCTATCTATCTATCTATCTGAGTGTCTATCTATCTATCTATCTATCTATCTATCTATCTATCTATCTATCTATCTATCTATCTATCTAGCAACTAAGTTAAACTTTTTTAACACTACACTGTAGAACTGGCTCATTAGAGTCATTAATTTGGGAATCAGACTACACTGGTCACACTGTATGTTTCACACTGTAGATTCAAAAGAACCGGCTCATTAGAGTCATTCATTTGGGAATCAGACTACACTGGTCACACTGTATGTTTCACACTGTAGATTCAAAAGAACTGGCTCATTAGAGTCATTAATGTTGTAATCAGACTACACTGGTCACACTGTATGTTTCACACTGTAGATTCAAAAGAACCGGCTCATTAGAGTCATTTGTTTGGGAATCAGACTACACTGGTCACACTGTATGTTTCACACTGTAGATTCAAAATAACCAACTTTAAAATTCAAACTAATTTAAACTTTAGACTAATTTAAACTGTAAACTAATTTAAACTATAAACTAATTTAAACTTCAAACTACTTTAAACTTCAAACTACTTTAAACTTCAAACTACTTTAAACTATAAACTACTTTAAACTCATTTAAACTCATTTAAACTTCAAACTACTTTAAACTTCTTCAAACTTTCTGGTCCAAACTTTCACAAGCCAACTTAAAGTTTGTACTCAAACTTTTTAATCTAGTTATTATTATTATTCTGAGACTAAAATTACCAAGACTAACTCCTCCTAGAGCTTTTAATCTACATGCACCAAACTCGGCACAGACCTTCAGACTAATCCCGAATAGTGTGCTATATCTTTTCTAACTGATCGGACTTACGGTTTTCCCACAGCGGATGATCAAAAACTGGAAAAATCCCATTGACTTAACATTGCGGAATGTTCAGAAATTTAAATCCAAACTGACATTTTCACACACACAGACAAAAAGGGCCTGTCAGCCCTGCATCTCTCCCTCTCTGTCTCCCTCAGAGGATTTATTTTATCAAGCAGCCAAAAAGTAATGACCTAAAATCTTCATAGCCACACGCTAAAACATGCTAAAAACGTGCTAGCATTATGTTAACACATGTTAACATCGCCTAGCGAAGTGCTAAAACATGCTAAAAACGTGCTAGCATCATGCTAACACATGCTAGCATCGCCTAGCGAAGTGCAAAAACATGCTAAAATCGTGCTAGCATCATGCTAACACATGCTAGCATCACCTAGCGAAGTGCTAAAACATGCTAAAAATGTGCTAGCATCATGCTAACACATGCTAGCATCGCCTAGCGAAGTGCTAAAAAATGCTAAAAACGTGCTAGCATCATGCTAACACATGCTAGCATCGCCTAGCGAAGTACTAAAACATGCTAAAAATGTGCTAGCATCATGCTAACACATGCTAGCATCGCCTAGCGAAGTGCTAAAAAATGCTTAAAACGTGCTAGCATCATGCTAACACATGCTAGCATCGCCTAGCGAAGTGCTAAAAAATGCTAAAATCGGGCTAGCATCATGCTAACACATGCTAAAACATGCTAAAAACATGCTATCATCGTGCTAACACATGTTAGCATCACCTAGCAAAGTGCTAAAACATGCTAAAAACATGCTAGCATCATGCTAACACATGCTAGCATCGCCAAGCGAAGTGCTAAAAGATGCTAAAAACGTGCTAGCATCATGCTAACACATGCTAGTATCACCTAGCGAAGTACTAAAAAATGCTAAAAACGTGCTAGCATCTATCTGTCTGTCTATCTATCTATCTATCTATCTGAGGGTCAATATCTATCTATATATCTATCTATTTGAGGGTCAATATCTATCTATCTGAGGGTAAATATTTATCTATCTATATCTATCTATCTATCTGAGGGTAAATATCAATCTATCTATCTCTCTATCTATCTATCTATCTATCTAGCAACTAAGTTAAACTTTTAACTACTTTAAACTACAAACTACTTTAAACTTTAAACTAATTTAAACTTTAAACTCATTTAAACTATAAACTGCTTTAAAATTCAAACTAATTTAAACTTTAGACTACTTTAAACTTTGAACTAATTTAATCTTCAAACTACTTTAAAATTCAAACTAATTTAAACTTTAGACTAATTTAAACTTTAAACTAATTTAAACTTTAAACTAATTTAAACTATAAACTAATTTAAACTTCAAACTACTTTAAACTTCAAACTACTTTAAACTTCAAACTTTCTGGTTCAAACTTTCACAAGCCAACTTAAAGTTTGTCTCGACGAACTTTTTCTAGTTATTATTATTAAGTTGGCTTGTGAAAGCCAAATTACTGAAATCCTATTTAAACTTATTATTATTATTATTATTATTATTATTATTATTATTCTTACTAAGAAATTTCTATATCTAACTCCTCCTAGAGCTTTAACTCCACATACTCCAAACTCGGCACAGACACTCAAACTGTTCTGACTCGAGTTGCTATATCTTTTCTAACTGATCGGACTTACGGTTTTCCTAAAAATGACTATCAAACTCGGAAAAAACTCCCATTGACTTAACATTGCGGAATGTTCAGAAATTTAAATCTCAACTGACATTTTCACACACACAGACAAAAAGGGCCTGTCAGCCCTGCATCTCTCCCTCTCTCTCTCCCTCATTGCATAGGGATTTTGTATTGAACATAGCTCTGGATCACAGTGTCATAGAGACAAGGGGACGGGCTCATTTTACTCAGACGACCAGTCAGTCTCTCGGGATCATTGTGAAGCTATCAAGCCACGCCCTAGCAACAATTTAAAGCACCTTAGCAACAACTCCCATAGACTTCTAATGAAAGACATCAAAGGGATATCTCCGGATAGAAGTGTCATAGAAACACAAGGGTGGTCTCGTTTGACTCGGGGCAGCAAACAGCCAATCATGAATCACGTCAACACTTCCTAGCCCCTCCCTAGCAACCATTGTTGAGCACCTTAACAACCAAAATCCATAGAGGGATATCTTCCATTCTGAATGTCACAGAGGCATGGCAGTTGGTTTATATCATTCATACTGACAAGCAGCCTTTGGAGTTTCATGATTGGCAGCTGTCAAGCCACTCCCTAGCAACTAAACAGTGTACCCTAGCAACCGTTTAGCAATAACTATATCTCTGCACCAGAAAATCAGAGAGACTTCTGGGTTCATTTATTTCAATCAGGATGGCAAGGAGACTTGATAAGTATCACTATGGTTTCTGCCTAGCAACCACATGGGGTTACCCTAGCAACCGAGTAACAAATCACATATCTCTGCACCAGAAAATCAGAGAGACTTCTGGGTTGATTTATTTCAATCAGGATGGCAAGGAGACTTCATTAGTATCACTATGGTAACTGCCTAGCAACCAGATGGGGTTACCCTAGCAACCGAGTAACAAATCACATATCTCTGCCCCAGAAAATAGTAGAGACTTCCGGGTTGACTTATTTCAATCAGGATGGCAAAGAGACTTGATTAGTATCACTATGGTAACTGCCTAGCAACCAGATGGGGTTATCCTAGCAACCGAGTTACAAATCACATAACTCTGCACCAGAAAATAGTAGAGACTTTTGGGTTGACTTATTTCACTCAGGATGGCAAGGACACTTGATTAGTATCACTATGGTAACTGCCTAGCAACCAGATGGGGTTACCCTAGCAACCAAGTAACAAATCACATATCTCTGCACCAGAAAATAGTACAGATTTCTGGGTTGATTTGTTTCACTCAGGATGGCAAGGACACTTGATTAGTATCACTATGGTAACTGCCTAGCAACCAGATGGGGTTACCCTAGCAACCGAGTAACAAATCACATATCTCTGCACCAGAAAATAGTACAGATTTCTGGGTTGACTTATTTCAATCAGGATGGCAAGGAGACTTCATTAGTATCACTATGGTAACTGCCTAGCAACCAGATGGGGTTACCCTAGCAACCGAGTAACAAATCACATATCTCTGCACCAGAAAATAGTAGAGATTTCTGGGTTGACTTATTTCACTCAGGATGGAAAGGAGCCATGTATTGTATTACCTTGGTAACTGCATAGCAACCACATGGGCTTACCCTAGCAACCGAGTAACAAATCAAATATTTCTGCACCAGAAAAACGTACAGACTTCTGGGTTGATTTGTTTCACTCAGGATGGCAAAGACACTTGATTATTATCACTATGGTAACTGCCTAGTAACCAGATGGGGTTACCCTAGCAACCTAGTAACAAATCACATATCTCTGCACCAGAAAATAGTACAGACTTCTGGGTTGAATTATTTCAATCAGGATGGCAAGGAGACTTCATTAGTATTACTATGGTAACTGCCTAGCAACCAGATGGGGTTACCCTAGCAACCGAGTAACAAATCACATATCTCTGCACCAGAAAATAGTAGAGACTTCTGGGTTGACTTATTTCACTCAGGATGGAAAGGAGCCATGTATTGTATTACATTGGTAACTGCATAGCAACCACATGGGCTTACCCTAGCAACCGAGTAACAAATCAAATATTTCTGCACCAGAAAATCGTACAGACTTCTGGATTTATTTATTTATGACCATAATTATATAAAAAATCTCTCTCTCTCTCTCTCTCTATCTATCTATCTATCTATCTGACGGTAAATATCTATCTATCTATATCTATCTCTCTATATATCTAAGGGTAAATATCTATCTATCTGAGTGTCTATCTATCTATCTATCTATCTATCTATCTATCTATCTATCTATCTATCTATCTATCTATCTATCTATCTATCTATCTATCTATCTAGCAACTAAGTTAAACTTTTTTAACACTACACTGTAGAACTGGCTCATTAGAGTCATTCATTTGGGTTTAAACTACTTTAAACTAATTTAAACTAATATAAAATTCAAACTTCTTTAAACTTCAAACTACTTTAAACTATAAACTACTTTAAACTATTAACTACTTTAAACTAATTTAAACTAATTTAAACTTCAAAATACTTTAAACTATAAACTACTTTAAACTATAAGCTACTTTAAACTAATTTAAACTAATATAAACTTCAAACTACTTTAAACTAATTTAAACTACAAACTAATTTAAACTTTAAACTAATTTAAACTATAAACTACTTTCAACTTCAAACTACTTTAAACTATAAGCTATTTTAAACTAATTTAAACTAATATAAACTTCAAACTACTTTAATCTATAAACTACTTTAAAATAGAAACTACTTGAAACTAATTTAAACTAATTTAAACTTCAAACTACTTTAAACTTCTTCAAACTGTCTGGTCCAAACTTTCACAAGCCAACTTAAAGTTTGTACTCAAACTTTTTAATCTAGTTAAGTTGGCTTGTGAGAGCCAACTTACTGAAATCCTATTTAAACTTATTATTATTAGTGGTGCTTGCAAAGCATCACTATTGTAATCTCACATACTTATTAGTGGTGCTTGCAAAGCATCACTATTGTAATCTCACATACTTATTAGTGGTGCTTGCAAAGCATCACTATTGTAATCTCACATACTTATTAGTGGTGCTTGCAAAGCATCACTATTGTAATCTCACATACTTATTATTAGTGGTGCTTGCAAAGCATCACTATTGTAATCTCACATACTTATTAGTGGTGCTTGCAAAGCATCACTATTGTAATCTCACATACTTATTATTTTTATTTTTATTTTTATTTTTATATCTCTTAACAAAACTTCGGCACCTAACTCGTCCCGCACCGTTTGGCGTAGACCCACGAATGAGGTGTCAAATCGAACGGCCTATTGAGGACACGTGTGCTATGACTTTTATAAGCGATCGAGTACGCTATTTGCCCCAGGGGCAAAAAAGCGGCCGAAAAATCACATAGACTTAACATTGAGACAAACTTTGACGCGTCACAGCTCCAAGCGAGGATTTCGTAGAAAGCGTGTGATTTGCCACATTTGAAGAGGCTGGCAGGCTCTGTAAGAGCATACCTCAATATGGGGTAAAAGTTGCACCCCTGGGGGCAGGAGCTGCCCAAAAATGCCCCAATTGACTTATAATGGTGTAGGACGGCCCATGAAATGAAAAGGCATAGGGATTTGTATTGAACATAGCTCTGGATCACAGTGTCATAGAGACGAGGGGTGGGCTCATTTTACTCAGACGACCAATCAGTCTCTCAGGATCATTGTGAAGCTATCAAGCCACGCCCTAGCAACCATTAAGAGCACCTTAGCAACAAGTCCCATAGACTTCTATTGAAACATATCAAAGGGATATCTCCGGATAGAAGTGTCATAGAAACACAAGGGTGGTCTCGTTTGACTCGGGACAGCAAACAGCCAATCATGCATCAAATCAACACTTCCTAGCCCCTCCCTAGCAACCATTGTCGAGCACCTTAACAACCAAAATCCATAGAGGGATATCTTCCATTCTGAATGTCACAGAGGCATGGGAGTTGGTTTATATCATTCATACTGACAAGCAGCCTTTGGAGATTCATGATTGGCAGCTGCCAAGCCACTCCCTAGCAACTAAACAGAGTACCCTAGCAACCGTTTAGCAGTAACTATATCTCTGCACCAGAAAATCAGAGAGACTTCTGGGTTGATTTATTTCAATCAGGATGGCAAGGACACTTGATTAGTATCACTATGGTAACTGCCTAGCAACCAGATGGGGTTACCCTAGCAACCGAGTAACAAATCACATATCTCTGCATCAGAAAAACGTAGAGACTTCCGGGTTGACTTATTTCAATCAGGATGGAAAGGACACTTCATTAGTATCACTATGGTAACTGCCTAGCAACCACATGGGCTTACCCTAGCAACCGAGTAACAAATCACATATCTCTGCATCACAAAAACATAGAGACTTCGGGTTGACTTATTTCAATCAGGCTGGCAAGGACACTTGATTAGTATCACTATGGTAACTGCCTAGCAACCAGATGGGGTTACCCTAGCAACCGAGTAACAAATCACATATCTCTGCACCACAAAATAGTACAGACCTCTGGGTTGATTTATTTCATTCAGGATGGCAAGGACACTTTATTACTATCACTATGGTAACTGCCTAGCAACCAGATGGGGTTACCCTAGCAACCAAGTAACAAATCACATATCTCTGCACCAGAAAACATCACAGACCTCTGGGTTGATTTATTTCACTCAGGATGGCAAGGACACTTGATTACTATCACTATGGTAACTGCCTAGCAACCACATGGGGTTACCCTAGCAACCGAGTAACAAATCACATATCTCTGCACTAGAAAACAGTAGAGACTTCCGGGTTGACTTATTTTACTCAGGATGGCAAGGAGACTTCATTAGTATCACTATGGTAACTGCCTAGCAACCATATGGGGTTACCCTAGCAACCGAGTAACAAATCACATATCTCTGCACCAGAAAATTGAAGAGAATTCTGGGTTGATTTATTTTAATCAGGATGGCCAGGAGACTTGATTAGTATCACTATGGTAACTGCCTAGAAACCAGATGGGGTTAACCTAGCAACCGAGTAACAAATCACATATCTTTCCACCAGAAATTTGTAGAGATTTCCGGGTTGACTTATTTCACTCAGGATGGCAAGGAGACTTCATTACTATCACTATGGTAACTGCCTAGCAACCATATGGGGTTACCCTAGCAACCAAGTAACAAATCACATATCTCTGCATCAGAAAAACGTACAGACTTCTGGGTTGGTTTATTTCACTCAGGATGGCAAGGAGACCTGATTACTATCACTATGGTAACTGCCTAGCAACCAGATGGGGTTACCCTAGCAACCGAGTAACAAATCACATATCTCTGCACTACAAAACAGTAGAGACTTCCGGGTTGACTTATTTTACTCAGGATGGCAAGGACACTTCATTAGTATCACTATGGTAACTGCCTAGCAACCATATGGGGTTACCCTAGCAACCAAGTAACAAATCACATATCTCTGCATCAGAAAAACGTAGATACTTCTGGGTTGGTTTATTTCAATCAGGATGGCAAAGACACTTGATTATGATCACTATGGTAACTGCCTAGCAACAAGGAGGGGTTACCCTAGCAACCAAGTAACAAATCACATATCTCTGCACCAGAACATTGAAGAGAATTCTGGGTTGATTTATTTTAATCAGGATGGCCAGGAGACTTGATTAGTATCACTATGGTAACTGCCTAGCAACCAGATGGGGTTACCCTAGCAACCGAGTAACAAATCACATATCTCTGCATCACAAAAACATAGAGACTTCCGGGTTGACTTATTTCAATCAGGATGACAAGGACACTTCATTAGTATCACTATGGTAACTTCCTAGCAACCACATGGGCTTACCCTAGCAACCGATTAACAAATCACATATCTCTGCATCAGAAAAACGTAGAGACTTCCGGGTTGACTTATTTCACTCAGGATGGCAAGCACACTTGATTAGTATCACTATGGTAACTGCCTAGAAACCAGATGGGGTTACCTTAGCAACCGAGTAACAAATCACATATCTCTGCACCAGAAAATAGTACAGACCTCTGGGTTGATTTATTTCACTCAGGATGGCAAGGACACTTGATTAGTATCACTATGGTAACTGCCTAGCAACCAGATGGGGTTACCCTAGCAACCGAGTAAGAAATCACATATCTCTGCACCAGAAAACACTACAGACTTCCGGGTTGACTTATTTCACTCAGGACGGAAAGGAGCCATGTGTTGTATTACCTTGGTAACTGCATAGCAACCACTTGGGCTTACCCTAGCAACCGAGTAACAAATCACATATTTCTGCACCAGAAAATCGTACAGACTTCTGGTTTGATTTATTTATGACCACAATTTTTGTTCTTTTCAAGTTATAGCATGCTGTTTGACGAGTTTTGCCACGACAAGCACCACTCACATTTTCTTCAGGAAATGTACCCATCTAGTTAGTGGTGCTTGCAAAGCATCACTATTGTAATCTCACATACTTATTATACTTTTTATTTTTATTTTTATATCTCTTAACAAAACTTCGGCACCTAACTCGTCCCGCACCGTTTGGCGTAGACCCACGAATGAGGTGTCAAATCGAACGGCCTATTGACGACACGTGTGCTATGACTTTTATAAGCTGATCGGAGTACGGTATTTGCCCCAGGGGCAAAAAAGCGGCCGAAAAATCCCATAGACTTAACATTGCGACAAACTTTGACGCGTCACAGCTCCGAGCGAGGATTTCGCAGAAACGTGTGATTTGCCACATTTGAAGAGGCTGGCAGGCTCTGTAAGAGCATACCTCAATATGGGGTACAAGTTGCACCCCTGGGGGCAGGAGCTGCCCAAAAATGCCCCAATTGACTTATAATGGTGTAGGACGGCCCATGAAATGAAAAGGCATAGGGATTTGTATTGAACATAGCTCTGGATCACAGTGTCATAGAGACGAGGGGTGGGCTCATTTTACTCAGACGACCAATCAGTCTCTCAGGATCATTGTGAAGCTATCAAGCCACGCCCTAGCAACCATTAAGAGCACCTTAGCAACAAGTCCCATAGACTTCTATTGAAACAGATCAAAGGGATATCTCCGGATAGAAGTGTCATAGAAACACAAGGGTGGTCTTGTTTGACTCGGGACAGCAAACAGCCAATCATGCATCAAATCAACACTTCCTAGCCCCTCCCTAGCAACCATTGTCGAGCACCTTAACAACCAAAATCCATAGAGGGATATCTTCCATTCTGAATGTCACAGAGGCATGGGAGTTGGTTTATATCATTCATACTGACAAGCAGCCTTTGGAGATTCATGATTGGCAGCTGCCAAGCCACTCCCTAGCAACTACACAGAGTACCCTAGCAACCGTTTAGCAGTAACTATATCTCTGCACCAGAAAATCAGAGAGACTTCTGGGTTGATTTATTTCAATCAGGATGGCAAGGAGACTTGATTAGTATCACTATGGTAACTGCCTAGCAACCAGATGGGGTTACCCTAGCAACCGAGTAACAAATCACATATCTCTGCACTAGAAAACAGTAGAGACTTCCGGGTTGACTTATTTTACTCAGGATGGCAAGGAGACTTCATTAGTATCACTATGGTAACTGCCTAGCAACCATATGGGGTTACCCTAGCAACCAAGTAACAAATCACATATCTCTGCATCAGAAAACGTAGAGACTTCTGGGTTGGTTTATTTCAATCAGGATGGCAAGGACACTTGATTAGTATCACTATGGTAACTGCCTAACAACCACATGGGGTTACCCTAGCAACCGAATAACAAATCACATATCTCTGCATCAGAAAAGCGTACAGACTTCTGGGTTGATTTATTTCAATCAGGATGGCAAGGACACTTGATAAGTATCACTATGGTAACTGCCTAGCAACCAGATGGGGTTACCCTAGCAACCGAGCAACAAATCACATATCTCTGCACCAGAAAACACTACAGACTTCCGGGTTGACTTATTTCACTCAGGATGGAAAGGAGCCATTTATTGTATTACCTTGGTAACTGCATAGCAACCACATGGGCTTACCCTAGCAACCGAGTAACAAATCACATATTTCTGCACCAGAAAATCGTACAGACTTCTGGGTTGATTTATTTATGACCATAATTTTTGTTCTTTTCAAGTTACAACATGCTGTTTCACGACTTTTGCCACGGCAAGCACCACTCACATTTTCTTCAGGAAATGTACCTATCTAGTTATTTTTATTTTTCTTATTTTTTATATCTCTTAACAAAACTTCGGCACCTAACTCGTCCCGCACCGTTTGGCGTAGACCCACGAATGAGGTGTCAAATCGAACGGCCTATTGAGGACACGTGTGCTATGACTTTTATAAGCGATCGGGTACGGTACTTGCCCCAGGGGCAAAAAAGCAGCCGAAAAATCCCATAGACTTAACATTGAGACAAACTTTGACGCGTCACAGCTCCAAGCTGAGGATTTCAGTAGAAACGTGTGATTTGCCACATTTGAAGAGGCTGGCAGGCTCTGTAAGAGCATACCTCAATATGGGGTAAAAGCTGCACCCCTGGGGGCAGGAGCTGCCCAAAAATGCCCCAATTGACTTATAATGGTGTAGGACGGCCCCTGAAATGAAAAGGCATAGGGATTTGTATTGAACATAGCTCTGGATCACAGTGTCATAGAGACGAGGGGTGGGCTCATTTTACTCAGACGACCAATCAGTCTCTCAGGATCATTGTGAAGCTATCAAGCCACGCCCTAGCAACCATTAAGAGCACCTTAGCAACAAGTCCCATAGACTTCTATTGAAACAGATCAAAGGGATATCTCCGGATAGAAGTGTCATAGAAACACAAGGGTGGTCTCGTTTTACTCGGGACAGCAAACAGCCAATCATGCATCAAATCAACACTTCCTAGCCCCTCCCTAGCAACCATTGTCGAGCACCTTAACAACCAAAATCCATAGAGGGATATCTTCCATTCTGAATGTCACAGAGGCATGGGAGTTGGTTTATATCATTCATACTGACAAGCAGCCTTTGGAGATTCATGATTGGCAGCTGCCAAGCTACTCCCTAGCAACTAAACAGAGTACCCTAGCAACCGTTTAGCAGTAACTATATCTCTGCACCTGAAAATCAGAGAGACTTCTGGGTTGATTTATTTCAATCAGGATGGCAAGGACACTTGATTAGTATCACTATGGTAACTGCCTAGCAACCAGATGGGGTTACCCTAGCAACCGAGTAACAAATCACATATCTCTGCATCAGAAAAGCGTAGAGACTTCCGGGTTGACTTATTTCAATCAGGATGGAAAGGAGACTTCATTAGTATCACTATGGTAACTGCCTAGCAACCAGATGGGCTTACCCTAGCAACCGAGTAACAAATCACATATCTCTGCATCACAAAAACATACAGACTTCCGGTTTGACTTATTTCAATCAGGATGGCAAGGACACTTGATTAGTATCACTATGGTAACTGCCTAGCAACCACATGGGGTTACCCTAGCAACCTACTAACAAATCACATATTTCTGCACCAGAACATTATACAGACTTCTGGGTTGATTTATTTATGACCACAATTTCTGTTCTTTTCAAGCAGGCTATTTGATCGAGTTTTGCCACGGCAAGCACCACTCACATTTTCTTCAGGAAATGTACCTATCTAGTTATTTTTATTATTTTTATTTTTCTTATTTTTTATATCTCTTAACAAAACTCGGCACCTAACTCGTCCCGCACCGTTTGACGTAGACCCACCGAATGAGGTGTCAAATCGAACGACCTATTGAGGACACGTGTGCTATGACTTTTATAAGCGATCGGAGTACGGTATTTGCCCCAGGGGCAAAAAAGCAGCCGAAAAATCCCATAGACTTAACATTGAGACAAACTTTGAGCGTCCACAGCTCCAAGCTGAGGATTTCAGTAGAAACGTGTGATTTGCCACATTTGAAGAGGCTGGCAGGCTCTGTAAAAGCATACCTCAATATGGGGTAAAAGTTGCACCCCTGGGGGCAGGAGCTGCCCAAAAATGCCCCAATTGACTTATAATGGTGTAGGACGGCCCATGAAATGAAAAGGCATAGGGATTTGTATTGAACATAGCTCTGGATCACAGTGTCATAGAGACGAGGGGTGGGCTCATTTTACTCAGACGACCAATCAGTCTCTCAGGATCATTGTGAAGCTATCAAGCCACGCCCTAGCAACCATTAAGAGCACCTTAGCAACAAGTCCCATAGACTTCTATTGAAACAGATCAAAGAGATATCTCCGGATAGAAGTGTCATAGAAACACAAGGGTGGTCTCGTTTGACTCGGGACAGCAAACAGCCAATCATGCATCAAATCAACACTTCCTAGCCCCTCCCTAGCAACCATTGTCCAGCACCTTAACAACCAAAATCCATAGAGGGATATCTTCCATTCTGAATGTCACAGAGGCATGGGAGTTGGTTTATATCATTCATACTGACAAGCAGCCTTTGGAGATTCATGATTGGCAGCTGCCAAGCCACTCCCTACCAACTAAACAGAGTACCCTAGCAACCGTTTAGCAGTAACTATATCTCTGCACCAGAAAATCAGAGAGACTTCTGGGTTAATTTATTTCAATCAGGATGGCAAGGACACTTGCTTAGTATCACTATGGTAACTGCCTAGCAACCAGATGGGGTTACCCTAGCAACCGAGTAACAAATCACATATCTCTGCATCAGAAAAACGTAGAGACTTCCGGGTTGACTTATTTCAATCAGGATGGAAAGGAGACTTCATTAGTATCACTATGGTAACTGCCTAGCAACCAGATGGGCTTACCCTAGCAACCCAGTAACAAATCACATATCTCTGCACCACAAAATAGTCGAGACTTCCGGGTTGACTTATTTCACTCAGGATGGCAAGAACACTTCATTAGTATCACTATGGTAACTGCCTAGCAACCAGATGAGGTTACCCTAGCAACCGAGTAACAAATCACATATCTCTGCATCAGAAAAACGTAGAGACTTCCGGGTTGACTTATTTCAATCATGATGGCAACGACACTTGATTAGTATCACTATGGTAACTGCCTAGCAACCAGATGGGGTTACCCTAGCAACCGAGTAACAAATCACATATCTCTGCACCAGAAAATCAGAGAGACTTCTGGGTTGATTTATTTCAATCAGGATAGCAAGGACACTTCATTAGTATCACTATGGTAACTGCCTAGCAACCAGATAGGGTTACCCTAGCAACCGAGTAACAAATCACATATCTCTGCATCAGAAAAACGTACAGACTTACGGGTTGACTTATTTCACTCAGGATGGCAAGGACACTTTATTAGTTTCACAATGGTAACTGCCTAGCAACCAGATGGGGTTACCCTAGCAACCGAGTAACAAATCACATATCTTTGCACCAGACAATAGTAGAGACTTCTGGGTTCACTTATTTCAATCAGGACGGCAAGGAGACTTGATTAGTATCACTATGGTAACTGCCTAGCAACCAGATGGGGTTACCCTAGCAACCGAGTAACAAATCACATATTTCTGCACCAGAAAATCGTACACACTTCTGGGTTGATTTATTTACAGACTTCTGGGTTGATTTATTTATGACCATAATTTTTGTTCTTTTCAAGTTATAACATGCTGTTTGACGAGTTTTGCCACGGCAAGCACCACTCACATTTTCTTCTCGAAATGTACCTATCTAGTTATTATTATTATTCTTACTCTGAAATTTCTATATCTAACTCCTCCTAGAGCTTTTAAGCTACAGGCACCAAACTCGGCACAGACCTTCAGACTAATCCCGAATAGTGTGCTATATCTTTTCTAACTGATCGGACTTACGGTTTTCCTAAAAATGACGATCAAACTCAGAAAAAACTCCCATTGACTTAACATTGCGGAATGTTCAGAAATTCAAATTCCAACTGACAGTTTCACACACACACACAAAAAGGGCCTGTCAGCCCTGCATCTCTCCCTCTCTCTCTCACTCAGAGGATTTCTTTTATCAAGCAGCCAAAAAGTAATGACCTAAAATCTTCCTAGCCACACGCTAAAACATGCTAAAAACATGCTTAGCATCATGCTTAACACATGCTTAGCATTGACTAGCGAGTGCTTAAAACATGCTAAAAATGTGTTAGCATCATGCTAACACATGCTAGCATCGCCTAGCAAAGTGCTAAAAATGCTAAAAGCGTCGCTAGCATCATGCTAACACATGCTAGCATCGCCTAGCGAAGTGCTAAAAAATGCTAAAAACGTGCTAGCATCATGCTAACACATGCTAGCATCGCCTAGCGAAGTGCTAAAACATGCTAAAAATGTGCTAGCATCATGTTAACACATGCTAGCATCGCCTAGCGAAGTGCTAAAAAATGCTAAAAACGTGCTAGCATTGCCTAGCGAAGTGCTAAAACATGTTAAAAACATGCTAATTTAATTTTAAACTAATTTAAACTTTAAACTCATTTAAACTATAAACTACTTTAAACTTCAAACTACTTTAAACAATAAACTACTTTAAAATTCAAACTAATTTAAACTTTAGACTACTTTAAACTTTGAACTAATTTAATCTTCAAACTACTTTAAAATTCAAACTAATTTAAACTTTAGACTAATTTAAACTTTAGACTAATTTAAACTTTAAACTAATGCTAAAAACGTGCTAGCATCTATCTGTCTATCTATCTATCTATCTATCTATCTGAGGGTCAATATCTATCTATCTATCTATCTATCTATTTGAGGGTCTCTATCTATCTATCTATCTATCTATCTATCTATCTATCTATCTATCTATCTATCTATCTATCTATCTATCTATCTATCTATCTGAGGGTAAATATTTATCTATCTATATCTATCTATCTATCTGAGGGTAAATATCTATCTACCTATCTCTCTATCTATCTATCTGAGTGTCTATCTATCTATCTATCTATCTATCTATCTATCTATCTATCTATCTATCTATCTATCTATCTATCTATCTATCTATCTATCTATCTATCTAGCAACTAAGTTAAACTTTTAACTACTTTAAACTACAAACTACTTTAAACTTTAAACTAATTTAAACTATAAACTACTTTAAAATTCAAACTAATTTAAACTTTAGACTAATTTAAACTTTAGACTAATTTAAACTATAAACTAATTTAAACTACAAACTAATTTAAACTTCAAACTAATTTAAACTATAAACAAATTTAAAATTCAAACTACTTTAAACTTCTTCAAACTTTCTGGTCCAAACTTTCACAAGCCAACTTAAACTTTGTCTCGACGAACTTTTTTTTCTAGTTAAGTTGGCTTGTGAGAGCCAACTTACTGAAATCCTATTTAAACTTATTATTATTATTATTATTATTATTATTATTATTATTATTATTATTCTTACTCTGAAATTTCTATATCTAACTCCTCCTAGAGCTTTTAAGCTACAGGCACCAAACTCGGCACAGACCTTCAGACTAATCCCGAATAGTGTGCTATATCTTTTCTAACTGATCGGACTTACGGTTTTCCTAAAAATGACGATCAAACTCAGAAAAAACTCCCATTGACTTAACATTGCGGAATGTTCAGAAATTCAAATTCCAACTGACATTTTCACACACACACACACAAAAAGGGCCTGTCAGCCCTGCATCTCTCCCTCTCTCTCTCCCTCAGAGGATTTCTTTTATCAAGCAGCCAAAAAGTAATGACCTAAAATCTTCCTAGCCACATGCTAAAACATGCTAAATACATGCTAGCATCATGCTAACACATGCTAGCATTGACTAGCGAAGTGCTAAAACATGCTAAAAATGTGCTAGCATCATGCTAACACATGCAAGCATCGCCTAGCGAAGTGCTAAAACATGCTAAAAACGTGCTAGCATCATGCTAACACATGCTAGCATCGCCTAGCGAAGTGCTAAAAAATGCTAAAAACGTGCTAGCATCATGCTAACACATGTTAGCATCACCTAGCGAAGTGCAAAAAAATGCTAAAAACGTGCTAGCATCATGCTAACACATGCTAGCATCGCCTAGCGAAGTGCTAAACCATGCTAAAAACGTGGTAGCATCATGCTAACACATGCTAGCATCGCCTAGCGAAGTGCTAAAACATGCTAAAAATGTGCTACCATCATGCTAACACATGCTAGCATCGCCTAGCGAAGTGCTTAAAACATGCTAAAATCGTGCTAGCATCATGCTAACACATGCTAGCATCACCTAGCGGAGTGCGAAAACATGCTAAAAACATGCTAGCATCATGCTAACACATGTTAGCAACACCTAGCGAAGTGCTAAAACATGCTAAAAACGTGCTAGCATCATGCTAACACATGCTAGCATCGCCAAGCGAAGTGCTAAAAGATGCTAAAAACGTGCTAGAATCATGCTAACACATGCTAGTATCACCTAGCGAAGTACTAAAAAATGCTAAAAACGTGCTAGCATCTATCTGTCTGTCTGTCTATCTATCTATCTATCTATCTATCTATCTGAGGTTCAATATCTATCTATCTATCTATCTATTTGAGGGTCAATATCTATCTATCTATCTATCTATCTATCTATCTATCTATCTGTGGGTAAATATTTATCTATCTATATCTATCTATCTATCTGAGGGTAAATATCTATCTACCTATCTCTCTATCTATCTATCTATCTATCTGTCTATCTATCTATCTAGCAACTAAGTTAAACTTTTAACTACTTTATACTACAAACTACTTTAAAATTCAAACTAATTTAAATTTTACACTAATTTAAACTTTAAACTAATTTAAACTTTAAACTAATTTAAACTATAAACTAATTTAAACTACAAACTAATTTAAACTATAAACAAATTTAAAATTCAAACTACTTTAAACTTCTTCAAACTTTCTGGTCCAAACTTTCACAAGCCAACTTAAAGTTTGTCTCAACAAACTTTTTTTTCTAGTTAAGTTGGCTTGTGAGAGCCAACTTACTGAAATCCTACTTAAACTTATTATTATTCCGATTCTTCTTAGCGGTGAAATTTCTATATCTATCTCCTCCTAGAGCTTTAACTCCACATACTCCAAACTCGGCACAGACACTCAAACTGTTCTGACTCGAGTTGCTATATCTTTTCTAACTGATCGGACTTACGGTTTTCCTAAAAATGACGATCAAACTCGGAAAAAACTCCCATTGACTTAACATTGCGGAATGTTCAGAAATTTAAATCTCAACTGACATTTTCACACACACAGACAAAAAGGGCCTGTCAGCCCTGCATCTCTCCCTCTCTCTCTCCCTCAGAGGATTTATTTTATCAAGCAGCCAAAAAGTAATGACCTAAAATCTTCATAGCCACACGCTAAAACATGCTAAAAACATGCTAGCATCATGCTAACACATGCTAGCATTGACTAGCGAAGTGTTAAAACAAGCAAAAATGTGCTAGCATCATGCTAAAATCGCCTAGTGAAGTGCTAAAACATGCTAAAAACGTGCTAGCATCATGCTAACACAAGCTAGCATCGCCTAGCGAAGGGCTAAAACATGCTAAAAACGTGCTAGCATCGCCTAGCGAAGTGCTAAAAAATGCTAAAAACGTGCTAAAAACGTGCTAGCATCATGCTAACACATGCTAGCATCGCCTAGCGAAGTGCTAAAACATGCTAAAAACGTGCTAGCATCATGCTAACACATGCTAGCATCGCCTAGCGAAGTGCTAAAAATGCTAAAAGCGTCTAGCATCATGCTAACACATGCTAGCATCGCCTAGCGAAGTGCTTAAAACATGCTGAAAACGTGTTAGCATCATGGTAACACATGCTAGCATCGTCTAGCGAAGTGCTAAAAAATTCTAAAAACGTGATACCATCATGCTAACACATGTTAGCATCGCCTAACGAAGTGCTAAAATATGCTAAAAACGTGTTAGCATCATGCTAACACATGCTAGCATCATCTAGCGAATTGCTAAAACATGATAAAATGTGCTAGCATCATGCTAACACATGCTAGCATTGCCTAGCGAAGTGCTAAAACATGCTAAAAACGTGTTAGCATCATGCTAACTGAGGGTCAATATCTATCTATCTATCTATTTGAGGGTCAATATCTATCTATCTATCTATCTGAGGGTAAATATCTCTCTCTCTCTCTCTATCTATCTATCTATCTATCTGAGGGTAAATATCTATCTATCTATCTATCTATCTATCTATCTATCTATCTATCTATCTATCTATCTATCTATCTATCTATCTATCTGTGTCTATCTATCTATCTATCTATCTATCTATCTATCTATCTATCTATCTATCTATCTATCTATATATCTATCTAGCAACTAAGTTAAACTTTAAACGACTTTAAACTACAAACTACTTTAAACTTTAAACTAATTTAAACTACAAACTACTTTAAACTAATTTAAACTTTAAACTCATTTAAACTATAAACTACTTTAAACTTCAAACTACTTTAAACTATAAACTACTTTAAACTACTTTAAACTAATTTAAACTTCAAACTACTTTAAACTTCTTCAAACTTTCTGGTCCAAACTTTCACAAGCCAACTTAAAGTTTGTCTCGACGAACTTTTTCTAGTTATTATTCTTCTTCTTACTCTGAAATTTCTATATCTAACTCCTCCTAGAGCTTTTAAGCTACAGGCACCAAACTCGGCACAGACCTTCAGACTAATCCCGAATAGTGTGCTATATCTTTTCTAACTGATCGGACTTACGGTTTTCCTAAAAATGACGATCAAACTCAGAAAAAACTCCCATTGACTTAACATTGCGGAATGTTCAGAAATTCAAATTCCAACTGACAGTTTCACACACACACACAAAAAGGGCCTGTCAGCCCTGCATCTCTCCCTCTCTCTCTCACTCAGAGGATTTCTTTTATCAAGCAGCCAAAAAGTAATGACCTAAAATCTTCCTAGCCACACGCTAAAACATGCTAAAAACATTCTAGCATCATGCTAACACATGCTAGCATCGCCTAGTCAAGTGCAAAAACATGCTAAAATCGTTCTAGCATCATGCTAACACATGCTAGCATCGCCTAGCGGAGTGCGAAAACATGCTAAAAACATGCTAGCATCATGCTAACACATGTTAGCATCACCTAGCGAAGTGCTAAAACATGCTAAAAACGTGCTAGCATCATGCTAACACATGCTAGCATCGCCAAGCGAAGTGCTAAAAGATGCTAAAAACGTGCTAGCATCATGCTAACACATGCTAGTATCACCTAGTGAAGTACTAAAAAATGCTAAAAACGTGCTAGCATCTATCTGTCTGTCTATCTATCTATCTATCTATCTATCTATCTATCTATCTATCTATCTATCTATCTGAGGGTCAATATCTATCTATCTATCTATCTATCTATCTATCTATCTATCTATCTATTTGAGGGTCTCTATCTATCTATCTATCTATCTATCTATCTATCTATCTGAGGGTAAATATTTATCTATCTATATCTATCTATCTATCTGAGGGTAAATATCTATCTACCTATCTCTCTATCTATCTATCTGAGTGTCTATCTATCTATCTATCTATCTATCTAGCAACTAAGTTAAACTTTTAACTACTTTAAACTACAAACTACTTTAAAGTTTAAACTAATTTAAACTTTAAACTCATTTAAACTATAAACTACTTTAAACTTCAAACTACTTTAAACAATAAACTACTTTAAAATTCAAACTAATTTAAACTTTAGACTACTTTAAACTTTGAACTAATTTAATCTTCAAACTACTTTAAAATTCAAACTAATTTAAACTTTAGACTAATTTAAACTTTAGACTAATTTAAACTTTAAACTAATGCTAAAAACGTGCTAGCATCTATCTGTCTATCTATCTATCTATCTATCTATCTGAGGGTCAATATCTATCTATCTATCTATCTATCTATTTGAGGGTCTCTATCTATCTATCTATCTATCTATCTATCTATCTATCTATCTATCTATCTATCTATCTATCTATCTATCTATCTATCTATCTATCTATCTATCTATCTATCTGAGGGTAAATATTTATCTATCTATATCTATCTATCTATCTGAGGGTAAATATCTATCTACCTATCTCTCTATCTATCTATCTGAGTGTCTATCTATCTATCTATCTATCTATCTATCTATCTATCTATCTATCTATCTATCTATCTATCTATCTATCTATCTATCTATCTATCTATCTAGCAACTAAGTTAAACTTTTAACTACTTTAAACTACAAACTACTTTAAACTTTAAACTAATTTAAACTATAAACTACTTTAAAATTCAAACTAATTTAAACTTTAGACTAATTTAAACTTTCGACTAATTTAAACTATAAACTAATTTAAACTACAAACTAATTTAAACTTCAAACTAATTTAAACTATAAACAAATTTAAAATTCAAACTACTTTAAACTTCTTCAAACTTTCTGGTCCAAACTTTCACAAGCCAACTTAAAGTTTGTCTCGACGAACTTTTTTTTCTAGTTATTATTCTTCTTCTTACTCTGAAATTTCTATATCTAACTCCTCCTAGAGCTTTTAAGCTACAGGCACCAAACTCGGCACAGACCTTCAGACTAATCCCGAATAGTGTGCTATATCTTTTCTAACTGATCGGACTTACGGTTTTCCTAAAAATGACGATCTAACTCAGAAAAAACTCCCATTGACTTAACATTGCGGAATGTTCAGAAATTCAAATTCCAACTGACATTTTCACATACACACACACAAAAAGGGCCTGTCAGCCCTGCATCTCTCCCTCTCTCTCTCCTCAGAGGATTTCTTTTATCAAGCAGCCAAAAAGTAATGACCTAAAATCTTCCTAGCCACACGTTAAAACATGCTAAAAACATGCTTAGCATCATGCTTAACACATGCTAGCATTGACTAGCGAAGTGCTTAAAACATGCTAAAAATGTGCTAGCATCATGCTAACACATGCTAGCATCGCCTAGCAAAGTGCTAAAAAATGCTAAAAACGTGATAGCATCATGCTAACACGTGATAGCATCATGCTAACACATGCTAGCATCGCCTAGCGAAGTGCTAAAAATGCTAAAAACGTGCTAGCATCATGTTAACACATGCTAGCATCGCCTAGCGAGTCGCTAAAACATGCTAAAAGCGTGCTAGCATCATGCTAACACATGCTAGCATCGCCTAGCGAAGTGCTAAAACATGCTAAAAACGTGCTAGCATCATGCTAACACATGCTAGCATCGCCTAGTGAAGTGCTAAAAATGCTAGCATCGCCTAGCGAAGTGCTAAAACATGCTAAAATCGTGCTAGCATCATGCTAACGCATGCTAGCATCGCCTAGCAGAGTGCTAAAACATGCTAAAATCGTGCTAGCATCATGCTAACACATGCTAGCATCGCCTAGCAGAGTGCTAAAACATGCTAAAATCGTGCTAGCATCATGCTAACACATGCTAGCATCGCCAAGCGAAGTGCTAAAAGATGCTAAAAATGTGCTAGCATCACCTAGCGAAGTACTAAAAATGCTAAAAATGTGCTAGCATCTATCTGTCTGTCTATCTATCTATCTATCTATCTATCTATCTATCTGAGGGTCAATATCTATCTATCTATCTATCTATTTGAGGGTCAATATCTATCTATCTATCTATCTATCTATCTATCTATCTATCTATCTATCTATCTATCTGAGGGTAAATATCTATCTATCTCTCTATCTATCTATCTGAGTGTCTATCTATCTATCTATCTAGGAACTAAGTTAAACTTTTAACTACTTTAAATTACAAACTACTTTAAACTTTAAACTAATTTAAATTTTAATCTCATTTAAACTATAAACTACTTTAAATTACAAACTACTTTAAAATTCAAACTAATTTAAACTTTAGACTAATTTAAACTTCAAACTACTTTAAACTTCAAACTTTCTGGTCCAAACTTTCACAAGCCAACTTAAAGTTTGTCTCGACGAACTTTTTCTAGTTATTAAGTTGGCTTGTGAGAGCCAACTTACTGAAATCCTATTTAAACTTATTATTATTATTATTATTATTATTATTCTTCTGAGACTAAAATTACCAAGACTAACTCCTCCTAGAGCTTTTAAGCTACAGGCACCAAACTCGGCACAGACCTTCAGACTAATCCCGAATAGTGTGCTATATCTTTTCTAACTGATCGGACTTACGGTTTTCCTAAAAATGACGATCAAACTCGGAAAAACTCCCATTGACTTAACATTGCGGAATGTTCAGAAATTTAAATCCCAACTGACATTTTCACACACACAGACAAAAAGGGCCTGTCAGCCCTGCATCTCTCCCTCTCTCTCCCTCATTGCATAGGGATATTGTATTGAACATAGCTCTGGATCACAGTGTCATAGAGACAAGGGGCGGGCTCATTTTACTCAGACGACCAATCAGTCTCTCGGGATCATTGTGAAGCTATCAAGCCACGCCCTAGCAACAATTTAAAGCACCTTAGCAACAACTCCCATAGACTTCTAATGAAAGACATCAAAGGGATATCTCCGGATAGAAGTGTCATAGAAACACAAGGGTGGTCTCGTTTGACTCGGGGCAGCAAACAGCCAATCATGAATCACCTCAACACTTCCTAGCCCCTCCCTAGCAACCATTGTCGAGCACCTTAACAACCAAAATCCATAGAGGGATATCTTCCATTCTGAATGTCACAGAGGCATGGGAGTTGGTTTATATCATTCATACTGACAAGCAGCCTTTGGAGTTTCATGATTGGCAGCTGTC
Source organism: Xyrauchen texanus (assembly GCF_025860055.1). Classification (NCBI taxonomy): domain Eukaryota; kingdom Metazoa; phylum Chordata; class Actinopteri; order Cypriniformes; family Catostomidae; genus Xyrauchen; species Xyrauchen texanus. The sequence continues at coordinate 36,298 of NW_026266234.1, forward strand.
AAGCCACTCCCTAGCAACTAAACAGAGTACCCTAGCAACCGTTTAGCAATAACTATATCTCTGCACCAGAAAATCAGAGAGACTTCTGGGTTCATTTATTTCAATCAGGATGGCAAGGAGACTTGATAAGTATCACTATGGTAACTGCCTAGCAACCACATGGGGTTACCCTAGCAACCGAGTAACAAATCACATATCTCTGCATCAGAAAAGCGTAGAGACTTCGGATTGACTTATTTCAATCAGGATGGCAAGGACACTTCATTAGTATCACTAAGGTAACTGCCTAGCAACCAGATGGGGTTACCCTAGCAACCGAGTAACAAATCAAATATCTCTGCACCAGAAAAATCATAGAGATTTCTGGGTTGATTTATTTCAATCAGGATGTCAATGAGACTTGATAAGTATCACTATGGTAACTGTCTAGCAACCACATTGGGTTACCCTAGCAACCGAGTAACAAATCACATATCTCTGGACCAGAAAATCGTAGAGACTTCTGGGTTGGTTTATTTCAATCAGGATGTCAAGAACACTTGATAAGTATCACTATGGTGACTGCCTAACAACCAGATGGGGTTACCCTAGCAACCGAGTAACAAATCACATATCTCTGCAACAGAAAATCGTAGAGACTTCTGGGTTGATTTATTTCAATCAGGATGGCAAGAAGACTTGATAAGTATCACTATGGTAACTGCCTAGCAACCATATGGGGTTACCCTAGCAACCGAGTAACAAATCACATATCTCTGCAACAGAACAACATAAAGACTTCTGGCTTTGTTCATGGGACTCAGGGTAGCAAGGATCAATCAATCAATCAATCCATCTATCTATCTATCTATCTATCTATCTGAGGGTCAATATCTATCTATCTATCTATCTATCTATCTATCTATCTATCTATCTATCTATCTATCTATCTATCTATCTATCTATCTGTCTCTCTGTCTGTCTGTTGTCTATCTATCTATCTGAGGGTCAATGTCTATCTATCTATCGATCTATCTATCTATCTGAGGGTAAATATCTATCTATCTATCTCTCTATCTATCTGAGTGTCTGTCTATCTATCTATCTATCTATCTATCTATCTATCTAGCAACTAAGTTAAACTTTAAACTACTTTAAACTAATTTAAACTAAACTAATTTAAACTATAAACTACTTTAAACTATAAACTACTTTAAACTAATTTAAACTAATTTATACTTCAAACTAATTTAAACTACAAACTAATTTAAACTATAAACTACTTTAAACTTTAAACTAATTTAAACTAATTTAAACTTCAAACTACTTTAAACTTCTTCAAACTTTCTGGTCCAAACTTTCACAAGCCAACTTAAAGTTTGTCTCGACGAACTTTTTTTTCTAGTTATTATTATTCTTCTGAGACTAAAATTACCAAGACTAACTCCTCCTAGAGCTTTTAAGCTACAGGCACCAAACTCGGCACAGACCTTCAGACTAATCACGAATAGTGTGCTATATCTTTTCTAACTGATCGGACTTACGGTTTTCCTAAAAATGAGGATGAAACTCGGAAAAAACTCCCATTGACTTAACATTGCGGAATGTTCAGAAATTTAAATCTCAACTGACATTTTCACACACACAGACAAAAAGGGCCTGTCAGCCCTGCATCTCTCCCTCTCTCTCTCCCTCATTGCATAGATATATTGTATTGAACATAGCTCTGGATCACAGTGTCATAGAGACAAGGGGGCGGGCTCATTTTACTCAGACGACCAATCAGTCTCTCGGGATCATTGTGAAGCTATCAAGCCACGCCCTAGCAACAATTTAAAGCACCTTAGCAACAACTCCCATAGACTTCTAATGAAAGACATCAAAGGGATATCTCCGGATAGAAGTGTCATAGAAACACAAGGGTTGTCTCGTTTGACTCGGGGCAGCAAACAGCCAATCATGAATCACCTCAACACTTCCTAGTCCCTCCCTAGCAACCATTGTCGAGCACCTTAACAACCAAAATCCATAGAGGGATATCTTCCATTCTGATTGTCACAGAGGCATGGGAGTTGGTTTATATCATTCATACTGACAAGCAGCCTTTGGAGTTTCATGATTGGCAGCTATCAAGCCACTCCCTAGCAACTAAACAGAGTACCCTAGCAACCGTTTAGCAATAACTATATCTCTGCACCAGAAAATCAGAGAGACTTCTGGGTTCATTTATTTCAATCAGGATGGCAAGGAGACTTGATAAGTATCACTATGGTAACTGCCTAGCAACCACATGGGGTTACCCTAGCAACCGAGTAACAAATCACATATCTCTGCATCAGAAAAACGTAGATACTTCCGGATTGACTTATTGCAATCAGGATGGCAAGGACACTTCATTAGTATCACTAAGGTAACTGCCTAACAACCAGATGGGGTTACCCTAGCAACCGAGTAACAAATCACTTATCTCTGCAACAGAAAATCATAGAGACTTCTGGGTTGATTTATTTCAATCAGGATGGCAAGAAGACTTGATAAGTATCACTATGGTAACTGCCTAGCAACCATATGGGGTTACCCTAGCAACCGAGTAACAAATCACATATCTCTGCAACTGAACAACATAAAGACTTCTGGCTTTGTTCTTGGGACTCAGGGTTGCAAGGATCAATCAGTCAATCCGTCAATCAATCCATCTATCTATCTGTCTATCTGAGGGTCAATATCTATCTATCTATCTATCTATCTATCTATCTATCTATCTATCTATCTATCTATCTATCTATCTATCTGTCTCTGTCTGTCTGTTGTCTATCTATCTATCTGAGGGTCAATGTCTATCTATCTGAGGGTAAATATCTATCTATATCTCTATCTATCTGAGTGTCTGTCTATCTATCTATCTATCTATCTATCTATCTATCTATCTATCTAGCAACTAAGTCAAACTTTAAACTAATTTAAACTACAAACTAATTTAAACTACAAACTAATTTATACTTCAAACTAATTTAAACTACAAACTAATTTAAACTATAAACTACTTTAAACTTCTTCAAACTTTCTGGTCCAAACTTTCACAAGCCAACTTAAAGTTTGTCTAGATGAACTTTTTTTCTAGTTATTATTATTATTCTTACTCTGAAATTTCTATATCTAACTCCTCCTAGAGCTTTTAAGCTACAGGCACCAAACTCGGCACAGACCTTCAGACTAATCCCGAATAGTGTGCTATATCTTTTCTAACTGATCGGACTTACGGTTTTCCTAAAAATGACGATCAAACTCGGAAAAAACTCCCATTGACTTAACATTGCGGAATGTTCAGAAATTCAAATTCCAACTGACATTTTCACACACACAGACAAAAAGGGCCTGTCAGCACTGCATCTCTCCTCTCTCTCTCCCTCAGAGGATTTCTTTTATCAAGCAGCCAAAAAGTAATGACATAAAATCTTCCTAGCCACACGCTAAAACATGCTAAAAACGTGCTAGCATCTATCTGAGGGTCAATATCTATCTATCTATCTATCTATCTATCTATCTATCTATCTATCTGAGGGTAAATATCTATCTCTCTCTCTCTATCTATCTATATCTATCTCTCTATATATCTAAGGGTAAATATCTATCTATCTATCTATCTATCTATCTATCTATCTATCTATCTATCTATCTATCTATCTATCTATCTATCTATCTAGCAACTAAGTTAAACTTTTTTAACACTATACTGTAGAACTGGCTCATTAGATTCATTCATTTGGGAATCAGACTACACTGGTCACACTGTATGTTTCACACTGTAGATTCAAAAGAACTGGCTCATTAGAGTCATTCATTTGGGAATCAGACTACACTGGTCACACTGTATGTTTCACATTGTAGATTCAAAAGAACTGGCTCATTAGAGTCATTCATTTGGGAATCAGACTAAACTGGTCACACTGTATGTTTCACATTGTAGATTCAAAAGAACTGGCTCATTAGAGTCATTAATTTGGGAATCAGACTACACTGGTCACACTGTATGTTTCACACTGTAGATTCAAAAGAACCGGCTCATTAGAGTCATTAATTTGGGAATCAGACTACACTGGTCACACTGTATGTTTCACACTGTAGAGTCAAAAGAACCGGCTCATTAGAGTCATTAATTTGGGAACACACACAGACAAAAAGGGCCTGTCAGCCCTGCATCTCTCCCTCTCTCTCTCCCTCATTGCATAGGGATTTTGTATTGAACATAGCTCTGGATCACAGTGCCATAGAGACAATGGGGCGGGCTCATTTTACTCAGACGACCAATCAGTCTCTCGGGATCATTGTGAAGCTAACAAGCCACGCCCTAGCAACAATTTAAAGCACCTTAGCAACAACTCCCATAGACTTCTAATGAAAGATATCAAAGGGATATCTCCGGATAGAAGTGTCATAGAAACACAAGGGTGGTCTCGTTTGACTCGGGGCAGCAAACAGCCAATCATGAATCACCTCAACACTTCCTAGCCCCTCCCTAGCAACCATTGTCGAGCACCTTAACAACCAAAATCCATAGAGGGATATCTTCCATTCTGAATGTCACAGAGGCATGGGAGTTGGTTTATATCATTCATACTGACAAGCAGCCTTTGGAGTTTCATGATTGGCAGCTGTCAAGCCACTCCCTAGCAACTAAACAGAGTACCCTAGCAACCGTATAGCAATAACTATATCTCTGCACCAGAAAATCAGAGAGACTTCTGGGTTCATTTATTTCAATCAGGATGTCAAGGAGACTTGATAAATATCACTATGGTAACTGCCTAGCAACCACATTGGGTTACCCTAGCAACCAAGTGACAAATCACATATCTCTGCACCAGATAATCGTAGAGACTTCTGGGTTGATTTATTTCAATCAGGATGTCAAGGAGACTTGATAAATATCACTATGGTAACTGCCTAGCAACCACATTGGTTTACCCTGGCAACCGAGTAACAAATCACATATCTCTGGACCAGAAAATCGTAGAGACTTCTGGGTTGGTTTATTTCAATCAGGATGTCAAGAAGACTTGATAAGTATCACTATGGTGACTGCCTAACAACCAGATGGGGTTACCCTAGCAACCGAGTAACAAATCACATATCTCTGCACCAGAAAATCAGAGAGACTTCTGGGTTGATTTATTTCAATCAGGATGGCAAGGAGACTTGATAAGTATCACTATGGTAACTGCCTAGCAACCACATGGGGTTACCTTAGCAACAGAGTAACAAATCACATATCTCTGTATCAGAAAAACATAGAGACTTCTGGATTGACTTATTTCAATCAGGATGGCAAGGACACTTCATTAGTATCACTATGGTAACTGCCTAGCAACCAGATGGGATTACCCTAGCAACCGAGTAACAAATCACATATCTATGCACCAGAAAATCATAGAGACTTCTGGGTTGATTTATTTCAATCAGGATGTCAAGGAGACTTGATAAGTATCACTATGGTAACTGCCTAGCAACCACATTGGGTTACCCTAGCAACCGAGTATCAAATCACATATCTCTGGACCAGAAAATAGTAGAGACTTCTGGGTTGGTTTATTTTAATCAGGATGTCAAGAACACTTGATAAGTATCACTATGGTGACTGCCTAACAACCAGATGGGGTTACCCTAGCAACCGAGTAACAAATCACATATCTCTGCAACAGAAAATCGTAGAGATGTCTGGGTTGATTTATTTCAATCAGGATGGCAAGAAGACTTGATAAGTATCACTATGGTAACTGCCTAGCAACCATATGGGGTTACCCTAGCAACCGAGTAACAAATCACATATCTCTGCAACAGAACAACATAAAGACTTCTGGCTTTGTTCATGGGACTCAGGGTAGCAAGGATCAATCAATCAATCCATCCATCCATCCATCCATCCATCTATCTATCCATCTATCTATCTATCTATCTGAGGGTCAATATCTATCTATCTATCTATCTATCTATCTATCTATCTATCTATCTATCTATCTATCTATCTATCTATCTATCTATCTATCTATCTGTCTCTCTGTCTGTCTGTTGTCTATCTATCTATCTGAGGGTCAATGTCTATCTATCTATCTATCTATCTATATATCTATCTATCTATCTATCTGAGGGTAAATATCTATCTATCTATCTCTCTATCTATCTGAGTGTCTGTCTGTCTGTCTGTCTATCTATCTATCTATCTATCTATCTATCTATCTATCTATCTATCTATCTATCTAGCAACTAAGTTAAACTTTAAACTACTTTAAACTAATTTAAACTAATTTAAACTACAAACTAATTTAAACTACAAACTAATTTAAACTTCAAACTAATTTAAACTATAAACAAACTTAAACTTCTTCAAACTTTCTGGTCCAAACTTTCACAAGCCAACTTAAAGCTTGTCTCGACGAACTTTTTTTTCTAGTTGCATTTATTATGCCCTGTGCGGGCGCTACATACATACGTTGAGCGTACTTGCCAGTTCAGACTGTCTGATCAGCTCTTTATATGCTATGGAGGACGCACAAATGGAATGTCCATCTTCAAGCAAAGACTTTCTCACTGGATTGTCAATGCAATTACACTGGCTTATGAATCGCAGGGTTAGACTTGCCCAATTGGTGTTAAAGCACACTCAACTTGAGGCATGGCCTCCTCATGGGCATGGACGAATGGTGTGTCCTTACAAGACATATGTTTTGCAGCAGGATGGTCCTCACAAAACACGTTCGCAAGGTTTTACAACCTAGACGTAACGTCTCTTTCTTCACAAGTCCTCTCTGTTTAGAGCACTTGCTATTCATTGGCCATATATATATATATATATATATATATATATATATATATATATATATATATAGAGAGAGAGAGAGAGAGAGAGAGAGAGAGAGAGAGAGATAGATAGATAGATAGATAGATAGATAGATATCTATTTACTTATGCCCCCTTTTTAAGTACAGGCTCTGCATCATTTACATAACCGCATGCATGCAGGCTGTTATAATTCCATAAGTCACAAGCACTTCATTATAAATAAACTCCCTTCCGTTCCAGTTGCGGTGCGTATACAGCACTGCAGCGATCGTTTACGAACCGAGTCTATTTTTGCTGTGCTGCACCGCACTGAATTAAAGTGGCAGCGCATTGTTTACATTAAAATAGACATAGATTGTCAAGAAACTGTAATAATTTCATCATATACGCATAATTACAGTTAATGTGTTCTACAGTTACTAAATTACAGGGTCAAGAAAAACAAAAAAGTATGATTATAGTCCCAAAAGTTGCAAAATGCCCTCATATATATGATTTTTTTTACCCTAAAAAAGACAGAGTGAACGCAAATGCGCCTCATTCTTCTCTTTCTTAGCAACAGATATAGCGCGATAGCTTTTCTTGAATTCGAACTACATGTAAAACAAAGAATCACAATGATTAAAATTAATTTTCATACTGTTTCAATGCCTTAAACAATCTCAAAGTTAATGTTTGGATTTAAAATAAAAATTCCTTACACATTTTTGATTTTGTGGCACACAGAAACTGCGGATCAGTAGCGCACTGCAAACGCAGCATATGTGAAAGCACTATAGCACGTGCTGCTCCTGTACCGTATACGCACCGCATACGTACCGCATACGCACTGCACACGGAGTATGTGTGAAACGGGCGTAACTTAACACGCTCACACTTAGAATAAGCAGGGGGAAAAAATGAAAGACAAAATAAATAATGAATGACATATTTAGGAAGATTGCATTGTGATGCAATGTATGCAGACTTAAAAATTGTTTTTAATGTGACTGGATAGGTAAAAATTACTCACCAAACAGACGATTTCCCATTGAGACCCATAGGAATACAGAATGTTAGGGAATACCAAGATGGCAGTGCAGTAGCTTCACTGTTGTGACGTCATGAGCGATCCAGTTATATATATATAGATCAGTGGTGCTAACCAATGTTATAATTGGCCGGCATGTCATCCTTAGGGTATAGAAGTCGGCTGGAGCACCCTCATTTCAGGAGTGGTATATATGTATATATACTGTATTCTCAAGTTGGACCACAGGGAATTTGTCGAGGGTCAGGGTGGGGTTGGGGATTGGGAGGATGAAAGGGAAT